>NC_056735.1:1889837995-1889839137 GCF_019279795.1 Protopterus annectens
TGCCACATAGGTAATGAGCACTTTCTGAGTAGTGTAAGAGTTATAGAAGGGGGAGGAATAGAGTAAGAGGTAGGTGACATCACGGGGGGAATGATAGAAATAACTGTATCACATTGGAGGGCAGTGTAACGTGACAGATGACAGACAGACATCAGGAAGAGAGGTGTGTCCCAACAGAACACTAGGAAATTCAAGAAATAGAGGGTGCACACTATCCCTACACTCAAACTTTCTTGATATACGCCGCATGTGCGGCAGTAATGCAGGTTCAACATGTGGGAGCGTGTTGCAAACCGTGTACAACGGTTTGCGCGGGCGTGCACGTGTGTAAGGCAGTGTGCGCGCGTTTTACCATGAATCAGCCAAGTCCACACTGCGTAAGGATGTGTGCGCATGTTTAAGTAACTGTGAGCGTGCTTAAGCTGGTGTGCACATTTCTCCCCCTGAGGAAACAGAGAGGAAACAGGAAACAACCAGAATACAAGGAAGCTGCCAGAGGATACTGCTGGAGTAAATTGGTGGAAACAATTGGAAGCAGGCAATTACACAGGCAGACTAAAAGCCCAACCCAGCACTTAAAACACTGCAAACAGCAGTGCAGGGTGTTTCTCACAAGAGATACTGCAAGAAAGGAGTAAGCTATCAGAATTGAAAACTGAAAAAAGCTGAACTCAGAGCAGAAATGCTAGGGGCTGCCATAGCTGTTATAGGTTCATAGGTTTATACTTGGCTATCTGCCCTAAGGCATTTATAAGCCTAGCCCAGAGTTTTTGTGGCTTACGCCACCCCTTATGTTAAAAAAATACTGTGCCCATTAGTTTGTTGTGCCTCTGTCCAGCAATGACACAGAGATAATTCCCGGGGTAAACCTATGATCTCCTATCCACCGGTCAAGATTTCTCTTGAACAGAGCCAGCGAGGTGCTCTGCCTCACATGGACCGGGATTTTATTCCACAACATAGGGAGTCTCTGGGTGACAAATTTATCCCTCCAGCATGTCCTATTTATATCCGTGCTAAGGTTTAAGTCGCTTGCTCTAGTGGATCTGGTAGATTTGGATTTTTTGAGGTGGAGCATGTCCATTAATTCGGCTTGGACATGGCATGGGTTCCTATTTATATCCGTGATTAAGGTTTAAGTG
>NC_056735.1:1889839637-1889919637 GCF_019279795.1 Protopterus annectens
TTTAAAAGACATTTAAATATTGTCCCTCAATTATTTATGGCCTTTCTTGCTCTAAAAGTTGAAAGGTATGGCTAAGCGAGGGAACGAGTGCAAAAGTAAAGTCAAATTTGAATCACGTACACCGCTTGACAAAGCAGAAAAATGGATTATGCCATGAAATTTAGAGGTGTGGAGAACCATTCCACATTGACGATATGTTATGCCGTGAACTTTTCAAGTCAACAATACTAATATTTTGAAACGTGTCCCGATTATTTCTTGATTCGGCCACGACTATGGAAGCAAGAGGTTGAGAGTTATGCGCGGAAGAGTGTGTGTGTGTGTGTGTGTGTGTGTGTGTGGTGCTGGTAGTGATGGACACGTCAGTCCACTTAAAGATTTCTTTTAGAAAGACGCATAAGCCACGACGTAAGGGTACCGTAATAAACACAAATACGGGATGGTTCAAGTTACGTTCCCATCTTTAAAGCCATCCCTTTAAACCTCCTTGAGCGACCACGGTAATCTCCCAGTGAAGTACCTCGCAGGATGCACAGTAGCAAAGCCCACCCCGGACACGCCTCCTCGACTCACAATGTCATGTAATTGTTGAAAAACACAGTAGCAAAGCCCGCCTCCTAGTAACCCTGACAGCTGTCACATTTATTTCGAACGCTGCACAATGGAACAATTCAATTACCGATGTGGGTGCATGTATGTGTGATCTGCCCATTGTTTGCTAGACCTCTGGCTACACTACCACCTGTTAACACAGCCCAACAAATCCATGGCTTTCTTCTGGAGCTAGAGCTTCCCTTCCATGACTTTTCCCCCATGCAGCACTGACAAGGATATTTATTTGATTATATTCAGTGCTAATGTTGTTAACTGTTATGCTTAATTTGCAGTTTACAAACAGGGCAGTGACTTCCAGTGTTCAAAAAAAATATCTACATGCACTATTCGTGTCTTTTTTTTTTTTTGGCTTTCTTCCGTAACTCTTACTGGTAGGCTGTTTTCCAGTCCAACTCTTGTCGTCTTGTTTTTATGTCCTTTGGTTAGTTTGTGCTGACTCACGGAAAACACACATGATACAATCAGGAATAACCTTGTTTTCAGATGTCCCATTCTCCGTTATCTAGTGGTCTGCTGAAGCAGGATCTGCTACATTATGAAGTCTGGCATCGCTCTTCGTCAAGACCAAAGCAAATCAGTGAAAACACAGTGAAGTATTACACATGAAATTCATTACACCCTAGCGCTAACATTTCAAGCACTTGCAAGGCCACCCGGTTCCTGCTCATGCGAATCCTGGTACTCTTATATGTGAAATTAGCAAAGAGGTTTGCCATTTATAGCGGAATAATAATGTTAATAATGTGTTAAACATATAACTAAATGTGCTAGGTGTATAGTTAATGTAGAACTGTGAATGTGCTATTATTTGTGGTATACTAGGGCGTTGGAACTACCTTGGGACTAACTTTCTTGAGTTACCGATGATGCATCCCGCAGTCACTGATGAATAAAGTACAGTTTTGTACCTACCATAAATGTAGATGCTCGAGGATCTCCATTGCTGCAGTCCTGACATAAGGGTATTCCGCTGCCCACCATCGGCCCGAATACCAAAGGGCTAGAACCGGCGTCGGTCATCGGCGCTCGAGACTGACATCAGTACGTGTCAGTACAAATGCGCATGACAGACGCCATAACCTCAGTCTTTCTTGCCTCAGACGTCAGAATGCAAAAAACACCACCAAACCTCAACCTAAAAGAAAAAGGGGAAGGAGGGAGGGAAATTGGACTGCAGCAATGGAGATCCTCGAACATCTACATTTATGGTAGGTACAAAACTGTACTATGTTCTTCGTCTCCCATTGCTGCAGTCCTGACATAAGGGTAGAATCCCAGAGCAACGGAAAAAAGGGAGGCTGGTCAACTAAATAGCAGTAGGAGCTGCTGACATGCCCTGTAAGATTGCAGTGGCAAACCCAGCCCTAGACCTAGAATAAAGAGGTAAATGATAATGCTTTGTAAAGGTATGTACAGAACTCCAAGTAGCTGCTTCTAGAATGTCTTTAGTAGCTAACCTCTCAAAAAGCAGTAGAAGTGGCCGAGCCCTAGTAGAATGAGACCTGATCCCAGCTGGAACATCCTTACCATGATGAGAGTAACAAACAGCAATACAATGGCTAATCCACTCGGAAATAGTTTGTTTCGAGACAGCTTTCCCGTGAAGTCAAAGCAAAAGAAACAAATAATTGTTGAGAACTCCTGAACTCATTAGTTCTGCTCAAATAATACCTCAACTGCCTATGTACATCCAAAGAATGCAAAACTTTTTCCCATTTTGGGGGTTAGCATAAAAGTAGGCAAATGAATAGACTGGTTCAATGCCACATTAGAAATCACTTTAGGCAGAAAAGTAGGATTAGCACGTAAGGAAACCCTGTCATTGTGAAAAATCAGAAAAGGTTCCACTGCCATGAGGGCCTGTAATTCAGATACCCTTCTAGCAGAAGTAATAGCCAACAAAAAAGCAGTCTTCCAAGACAAGAACTGCAAGTCAGCTGTAGCTGCAGGTTCAAAAGGAGGCAGAGTCAGCTTTTCCAAAACAAAATTAAGATCCCAGGTAGGAGTAGGAGCTCTCCATGGGGTCTGATATTCTTTGCCCCTCTAAGAAACTGTTTAACAAATGGATGTGAAAATAAAGGAGGGTAGCAATCATAGTGAGCAGAAATAGCTGCAGCATGCACTTTTACAGAAGAGAAGGACAAACCCTTGTCCAATAAAACAGTCAAATATTGCAATGTACAACTCAAATTAGGCAATTCGACATCAAAGCCTTTAGCTGAACACCAAAGAAAAAATCTCTTCCATTTACCAGCATAAACTTTTCGAGTACTAGGACGCCTGGCTTCCAAAATAACATCCAAAACTTGTTGAGGGAGCTGAAGGTCCTCCTTCTCTAAAACAGAATGCGCCAGGCTGTCAGGCGCAGGAGTGCACCCTGACATTGAGAAAATGATTGTTCTCCTGAGACAATAAATGAGGAATCTGTGGCAATGGCCAAGGTGGTACATGAATCAAGCTCCTCAACAGAGGGTACCAATGCTGACGAGGCCAATCCGGTGCTATAAGGATCATGCAAGGCTTGTCCTCCTGACTTTCAACAGCACCTGTGGAAGAAGAGGCAAAGGAGGAAAAGCATACACGTGAAGGTTGCTCCAACTGAAGGATAGTGCATCTATTTTCCAGGCTGGATGAAATAGCCTTGTGCAAAACAGTGGCAGTTGGAAATTCAGAGGGGAAGCAAACAGATCTATGTCCGAGTTCCCCAAGCCATTGTCAACTGAAGAAATACCTGAGGGTCCAATTTCCATTCGTGAGGATCCACAATCTGTCTGCTCAGAACATCTGCTAAAGAATTTTGTGCTCCTGGCAGAAACTGTGCTCAAGAGTGATGTGCAGATTCAAAGCAGTTTCCACAACAACATTGCTTGTCTGCAAAGAGGGTAAGAATGAGTTCCCTTGCTTGTTGATGTACCACATGACCGTCGTGGTTGTCTGTTGAATCAACACCAGTCCTGGTTGAAGTAGACTTTTGAATCCCTCCAAGGCAAATTGAACTGCCAGCATCTCTTTCATGTTGATATGCAAGTGAAGTAGCTCTGGGGCCCAAAGGTCTTGAATCCATTTTCCTCTGAAATGAGCTCCCCAGGCTGACTCCGAGGCATCTGTCGTTAATATCTGACTTGCCTCTGGTTGGGTCACAGAGAGCCCCTTGTTTAGGTGACATTCCTGAGCCCACCACAGAAATTCTCTCTGAATGCAAGGTAGGATCCAAATGACAGTGTCCAAATCGTGGCAGTGTTGAGTCCAAACGTTCTTGAGATACCATTGTAGCTTCCTCATATGCAGTTTGGCATTGGGAAGTACTAGAATGCAAGATGCCATGAACCCCAAGGCTTGAAGGACTGTCCTTGCAGTCAGCCTGGACATTACTGATAGCTGCTGGAAGTATAGGTGAAGATTCCTTTGTTTGTCTGGGGTAAGAAATACCATCTGAGCAGCTGTATTCAGTTTCACACCCAGAAAACACATCTCTTGTGAGGGTACTAGACTGGACTTTATTTCATTCACAGAATACCCTAGGCATCTGAAAACTGTCATTACATACTGCAGATGTTGAAGAAGTTTGTGCTTGCCTTGAGCCAGAATCAAACAGTCGTCCAGATAAGGATAAATTTGAATTCCTGCTAGCCTGAGAAAAGCTATTACTGGAGCTAGGACTTTCGTGAATACCCTGGGCGCAGTAGACAAGCCAAAGGGCAATGCAGAGAACTGATAATGCAAATTCCCATTCCGAAACCTCAGGAATTTCCTGCAACTGGGCCTGATAGGAATGTGAAGATAGGCCTCTTTGAGATCCAGAGTCACCATCCAGTGATCTTTGCCCAGCATAGGTAACAGCTGTTGCAGTGTTAACATCTTGAATTTTGGAATTTCCAGAAAGGTATTTAGAATGGACAAGTCCAGAATTGGTCTCCAAGTATTTCCTTTCTTTGGCACTAAGAAAAGACGGGAATAAAACCCTGTGCCTCTTTCTGCAGAAGGTACTTCCTGTATTGCTTCCAACTGAAGCAGAGAAGAAATTTGAGTCTGCGCTTCCAGTTTTTGCTGACGAGGCACATCCGGCATACCTTTGAAAGGAGGGAATGTGTGAAAATAAAATTTGTAGTCTCGATTTATTATGTCCAATACCCATTTGTCTTGGGTAACCAAACGCCAATTCCTTTTGAAAAATCTCAGTTTTCCTCCCAGAGGGGCTGCCAGCAAGGCAGAGTCCGGCAGCTGAAGACACGGGTCATTGGGTCTGTTTCCGAAAGGACTGACCCCTGCCCTCCCCAGCAGAAGGGGTAGAAGAACTCAAAGACCTAGAGGTAACAGGGCCCTGAAAGGAAGCCCTACCCCTACCTCGCCTCGACCTGCCCCTAGACTGATAATCCGAAGAGGGGAAAGACCAACCCTTAGCAGGCCAATTCCTACTGAACTTAGGGGGCTGAACCTGTAAAAAATCCTTAACCGTCTGCATAGACTTAGCTTTCTCCTCCATATTTTTCAAAACTGACTCTACTGGAGGACCAAAAAGAACATCAGATTGTAGGGAAGCATCCATAATTCGAGCCTTAACATGCTCTGACAAGGTCTGATCTTTAAGCCAAGCATGCCTACGAATGACTGAACTAGTAGCAGCCACCCTGGAAGAAGCCTGTAAAGCATCAAAACCACACTGCAAAGAATGCTTACCAACTTGGTCTGAAGCATGCACTAAATCCTGAAGCTCCTTACATTCAATACCTTCAGCTAAAGCATCTACTTTACATTTCAATTGGCCCAGCAAATAATTCTGATACAGCATATGAAACTGACAATTTAAAGCTCTCATAGCCAAAGTAGAAGAAGTATACAGTTTTTTACCCCACCTATCCAGGGCCCTAGCATCCTTGTCCAGAGGAACTGGATTCTTAACCACAGAAGCCCTAACCCCTTTGGGGCCTTGAGTAATAGTTTCTGGATCAGCCCTAGGACTCTTATATAAGTACTTGTGAGCTTCCGGAACCCTGTAGTATCTGTCTGGTTTAACCGGGCAGGAGGCAGAGAATCTGGGTTAAGGGCAGCCTCAGAAAACACATCCTGAACAACATCCAGTACAGGGGAATAGCCAAGGGCCTATGCTGAGGCAAAAACAAGAATTCTCTCAGTCTTTACGGGAATCAGAATAATCCTGGCCCTCCCATTTGAAATGTTCCCTCATGGAATGCAAAGTCTCAGAGAAAGAAAAATCTTCTGGAGGGGACGCAGAGGGAGTAGAGTCCTCAGCCTCCGAATCAGAATAGGGAGGGAAATCCTGAAGTTCTTCTACAGAGGAATCTGACTCATTGGAAGACTGAACCAAACCCTCCAACTCTGGCTCTACCCTGGGCCTATTCTGGGGGCATAGAACCCCTAATTAAAGTAATCAAATCTTCAGCCATCTTTAACATGTGCTTCCTAGGAGCTGGACCCTGGGGACACGCACCAACAGGGGCAGACTTAGACTTAGAATGGGCTTTGCTATGAGAAGGAGGAGGCCTAACTACCCTATGAGGGGAGGGAACCACTGACATCAGAGAAGCACCCTCAGCCTGGCCTAACACAGGAGAAGCCACTTCCTGCAGTAACAAATGCTCCCCTTGAGACTCAGGTAAACTTTCAGAAGGAGCCGCTGAAGTAGCCAGTGGTACTACAGAACCGGCGCCCGGAGTGGCCGCCTCATCCTGTTTGGACCGCAAAGACTTTTCTTTGCGTTTCTTAGAAGAACCAGTTGTCGGAGAATCCGACGGCATGTTATAATTACAACGTTTACCAAACACTACCCTAGCACAGTCTAACCGCCGTTTAATAGTACGCTTGTTAAAAGTAGCACAAAAGCGACACCCAACAACGTCGTGCTCAGGCCCTAAACAAGGAATGCAGAGTGAATGGTAATCCCTATGAGGAATCTGTTTCCCACAAGAAATACAGTTATTAACTTTTTCTGACATCCGTCAATACTGAGGCAAGAAAAAGACAAAAATGTTCCCAAAGGGGTACTTAGCCCAACTTGGTCTCCGGTCTGAAACTCGAAAACCGACAATTCCAGGACGCCGAACGGCACTTGCAAATGCTGCTTCTGCTTAGGGACCATGCGGCAAGAAAGACTGAGGTTATGGCGTTGGTCATGCGCATTTGTACTGACACGTACTGATGTCAGTCTCGAGCGCCGATGACCGACGCCGGTTCTAGCCCTTTGGTATTCGGGCCGATGGTGGGCAGCGGAATACCCTTATGTCAGGACTGCAGCAATGGGAGACGAAGAACATCGTGTTTTTGTAACATATGTTAATCAGATGTACGACGACCTGCCAATCTCTGTGGACACGCCCAAAGCTGCGCAGTACCGCACGCGAGGTACTTCCCTGGGAGATTACCGCGACCACTCATATGTTCGCAAAAGCAATGCGAATACAAGCGAGTTTGCTGTTTAAACCCAGTTTCGTTTTAGTGTACCTATACATTAAATCCTCGTCAAAACGAGCGTATCCAGTTGTTAGAAAAATTCAAGTTTCAGCTTTATAGTCACAAGCGAATTTTATATCTCACTATCATTAGAATATGGCTATCACACGTTTAAAGATACATATACAACAATACGTCTTCCATCCAGTGAAAATGTAATAAAGCTCTCTCACACAACCCCACACAACTCTTCTAGCATAATTTAAACTTCCATCTTCCCAAAAGCTGTATTACAGTTTCAAGTAGCAAACCTAAGTCAAGACGGACGTCGAGACATCGATATCCCTCCGCGTATCCTAACACCAGCTCGCATTAAAGAACAAACACAACCGCCTTTTAGATGACAGAGTCGCGTGTTAAAGTGGCATTCTGTCGAAACACCTGCTACCGCCGCTTTATACCAATAACTAAGGAAAACTTTGCTTCACCGTTTTTATGACTTCAATAGGCGGAGGAATGAGGACAAGTGTACGTTTGTAGAACGTAGAACTTCATTTGCCCAATTGCCTTTCCAATGATGCGTGTTTTACGTTCGCTGCCAGTGGTGTAGACTAGATTTTGTGGACATTATTTTATGTGGTATGTTATTTATTTTTAATTAGCTGGTGTAGCATTAGGACAGAAATGGTGGCTAAGCAGAGAATCAGAATGGCAAACGAAAAACACAGCAAGAACATTACACAGAGGGGTAGCGTAGCAAAAACCTTGGTAGGTATCATTACAATTACTGGCACATTGGCATGTCATTTTTTCCTCTCTCAACGCATACCTCGCAAGTGTACCTTATTATGAGGAATGTTCCTCATTTTGAGTCTTAAAAAAGTCCACATTCCAAAGGCTGTGTTAAGTTTAATTCCGGTGGCTACCAAAAAAAAAAAAACGTTAACTAGAAAATGGAAATCAAAGTCTAAACTAAATCTATTTTAAGTACTGGATATTGTAACACAGATAAAAAGAACTGGGAAGTGGGACCTTTAGAAAAGGAAGAAGGTACATATAAATAAATGGAAATTATGGGATTAGTACATGACAAATAATGTCCATGAGGAGGAGTGAGGTTTTAGGTTAGGGAGGAATTGAGCAATTTATGTAATGTGGGACTGATGATAGTTAAATATATGATGAATAATGTATGTAATTGAAATACATTTTTTCTCTTTTATATAAGTGTGTTTGCTTATTTATTAAGTAATAATGTAATAGAGGTGCCAAGAGTCCGTATTCCTTTAGTGTTGCACAAGGCGAGGGTCTCTCACACATTCATTAACATTTTAGCTAGTATCAATAACAAATAATTCTGAATCATATTAATTCGTCAATATAATAGAATACTAAAGTGTAAAGAAACACATTTTAAACATTAGTGAGCTTATAGTTGTTCCACATTGTAAGAGGTAGTATTTCACATTTAGTAAATGAGGGGTTGGGAGGGTAGCCTAATGGTTAAGGTGTTTGCCTTACAAACACAAAGTATAAGGTTTGAATCTCACAGGGCATAATTGGCTAGGCTTAAAATAACTTGCAAGGGCAGTTAGCTTAGTACTAACTTATGAACCTATGAACATTGACAGTTATGCACAGGAGCTCCCTAGAACCCAAAGATGTTTCCGACTTTGACCCCATATAGTTTTTAACTAAAGTGTCTGATTTATTTTTGTTTGGGCCGGAGTTACTTCCAAATCTGCAAAATATTTTACTCTGTGGTGTATAATCTTTCAGAGTTTCCCTAATATTATCATTGCTTTTATTGGCGTGATATAAAGTGAGTTATTGTTGGCATATATTTATGGTTAATAACCGGTGTTTTTCGACTAAAATAAAACACAATTTAGTGCCGTTTTACGATTTTTAGTTTACACGTTATTAGTTTTGTTAATGTACAGCAAAAAAACGGAACTTTTTGAAAACTGCACACGTAAACATTGTGTAATGAAGTAGCAAAGACAACTTACACACAAATTCCTCCCTTTTAGCATCTTTGGTTTATGCAGTATAGAGAATGGATCTAGAAAAAACACGCATATTCGTGTTTCTGCGGAGTAACTTCTTTACTTTGTTGCCTTCATTTCTACCATCATCAGTGCCTAGTAGGTTGATTTCTGTTTTTCAGCAAGGCTAACACGATGATAAAATAATAATAGCAGAATATAGTTGGCGCAAGTAAACAAGGAGAGGTAGGTGGGGCGGTTACAACACATTCCTCGAGCTTTGACAGGGGAGTTAAGTTTCGCAGGTGTTTTCTTTTGTTAGCAAGCCACAGCCTTCTGGGAAAATGCAGTTAATTGTTTATTGACCGTAGAAATTAAACAGCTAAAAGGGAAGGAGGGAGACAGTAGAGATAATTTCAGAGAACAAATGCTGTACACGGTGCTGTGAGTAGAAGAAAAAAGAGAAAGGTATTTAGTCTGTGCCGATAAAAGTGAAGGTTTTAATAGCGTCCATTTCAGAAGTCATAGTTAAAATGGTTTGTAAGTAGTGTTGAGAAGAGGTTAGAGGTTACAATGAATTATGTGTAGCTTTAGACTATTCCTTATGAAATAGTTTATATATTGGTAACTATTTTGAAAGCTTAATGTTAGATCCAATGAGAGATCATTTTTGCGCAAATGGTATTTTTGCGGATGCTTTTGTAACCTGTGCGTAAAGGAGGGCGGAGGTTACTCAGTTACTCTTCTACAGGAATGATACCTGACATTAAGAGATGCTCTTTTAAGTGAGTTTAATAGTTGTAGCTTGTAGCCTTCTTTTTAAAACATTCCGGATGTACTGTTTTTTAGATTATATGTAGAAGGGAGGATCACCTGGTTTTGCAGTCAGTCTAGATACTAAATATGTTAATATTTATATTTGTTACATACTTATTTATATATAAAATGCTGCCTGTTTATCAGCTGCTCTGCTTTATTTGAGTACATTTAACAACTTGTTCTTCATAGCTGTTTTATTATTAGTATTGTTATTTGGCAAGCCTTTTATACACAGTCTCCTGTAAACAAATACAATTATTTTCTGCATCTGTTTTCAGTAAAGGGGTGTGAATCATATATTGTGTTTGTGGGGGGGGAGCAATAATATGGGAGTATTTCAGAACTGCATTATTTTGCAATGCAGTGTACTGAGGTTGACCATTTAGGACAGCAGATATGTTTGTGTGTGAGGTGTAGAGCATCTTACCCTAAACTTGACCATAGTTCCTATTCTTTCTTTGTGCTGATGCCCTTGCAAACCTCTGTGTGACATTGAAGGTGGCATAGTAAGATTTATATACATTACACAAAAAGAATTGTATGAACAAACATAGGGTTAATTTAACAAAAGGGGATGAGGTGATTGATTCATTGTTATTTAATTAAACTTAATTATACTGATTTGAAAGGCGTTTATATAGGCTTTGATGAAACCTATTGACTGACTCTGAAGATGCCCTACCAGGGTGAAAGCGCTTAGTCAGTGGAGTGTCTTTTTGTGCTACTTTTAATAAAAGACTCATGATTTTATCTGGGCTATATCACTGCCTTTCTGTCATTACTAGTTTGCCCATCCAGTTGCAGTTTGGAGGCATAGTAAGACTGACTGAACAATTTTATTTCAGCAGAGGTCCTGCACTTTCCTGCTTTGGTACCTAGTGTTAAATTTTATTTCATCACTATTTTTGTTTCATGCTTGCCTGCATACATTAATAGGTACCTTTAAGTCCTTCCAGTTCAAGTTCAAATGTATTTGTGAATTTTCCAAGAATATTAAATTAAAACATAAATAAGATTAGAACATGCTAAGCAGAGTTAAAAGTTGCATGAATAAGTTAACCTGTTGCACCTACAGACCAAAAACCTGCAGGCACCAAATCAACATTTTATGCTTTAAAAGTGCAACAAAAACAATGCATGTACTCAGAACCCTATATTTTATGAGTACACTAATTAGACTAAAAATCCATCCATCCTCAACCCCTTTTCCCATTTTGCACATGGGGTTAGGGTATCACTTCAACAGTGACAATCATCTCAAGCCAAGGTTTACACAGCCGAGTGGCTAGCCCTGCTGCAGTAGTTCACCCGTACCATTCACTTATACACCCATTCGCACCTATGGCCAATTTGGAGTGTCCAGTCCATCTACTGCATGTCTTTGGACTGTGGGAGGAAACCATAAAAATCTCATCTGGAAGGGAGATGTCCTGCTTATTTTTAACCTGCCATGTTACTTCACTCTCTTGATTGGTAACAGGCAGTGATTACTGTGTGAGTTTAAACAGTGGCATCAGTTGCTCAAAACAGCCAATGCCACTGCTTACAAGGTGATCTCTAGCTATTTAAGATAGCAGGTGGAAACTGTTGCTGCAATTGTCAGTGATGGTTTTCTCTTGCAGGTACCAATAAATAATAATAAGTAAATTCATCTTTTTTTTTTATTCTTTCCTTTTTTATTTTGTGTACCCTGATATTATATGTATTGCCCACAACAACTAGTATTTTTTCCCTTAAAACAGTGATTGCATGTAGATGACATACATATGAAAGCATCTGTCTGAATTATTTCAGTGTAGCAATTTTTTTAACACTGCTGGACAGTCAGAAAGGGGATAGTACTAAAAAGTCAGGAGTGGGGGTAGGTGGGAATGCAGACCATGTATGAAGGCAAAGGGATGCTCCTAGATTGCTATTACATTCTAATTGTGACTTGGCAGGAAAAGGACTGTATGTGTGTTCAGAGCAGCAAGGTGATTATATTTCTGTGGCCATTTTCTGTCATTTTGATCATTGAGGTGGTGATGGGAGTTGGAGAGGTATATGTGGTCACTGTTAAATGTTCATTAATTTGGCTTGTCAGAGAGGGGCAGTATATATCTGAGAGCAAGAAGTAGATGCAGTTTTTTGTGACCATTATTTTTCAGTGTAATCACAGTCAAACACCAGAGTTGCATACAACCAGAAAATGCCCATCTTTGGGGAATGTGGAGACAGCTGTGTACAGAAATAAGAATGTTGCTGTGTACAGAAACAACTGTTAGGGTGGCTTGTCATAGATGGGGCAGTGCATGTGTTTGAATGCAGCAAGTTAATTACCGTATACAGTATTTTGTTTAGGTGACCATGACTGAACATCAGAGGTGTACACCATTAGAAAGTGGTTATCTATGGAGGGCAGAGGCATCTGTGTATGAAAGGGATTAAACACTGCTCTCACCTGATGACAGTTAAATGTCATTAATCTGTTTGTCTAAGAACAGTGTGAATTTAAGTTTGTTGAGGAGGATCAGTATGAGAAAAAATGATCATCACATCTTTTATTTGTAGACAAATTATCTGAATCCTTTACAGTCTATGGAGGTGTACGTAAGACCAAACATTTTAAAGTCAGTGTGATCGATGTTATTTTTAACATTGTGACAATAGTCATAACAGATTTAAGTTGGAATGATAAAGGAGATCTACTTCTTCTTTTGGATATAGGTTCATAGGTAGGTACTAGGCTATCGACCCAAGGGCCTACATAAGCCTAGCCAGCAAGGTTCCCTGGCTTATGCCACCCAAGAAAGTTATTTTCCTGTGCCACTGTTGAGCAGAGACACAGAAGTGATCCCCGGGGTGTATTTCATATTTCCCATCCACTCATCAAGATTTTTCTTGGAGTGCTAATGAAGACCTTTGCTTGACATAGACGGGTAGCCTGTTCCAGAGTATGGGAAGTCTCTGGGACAGGAATCTATCCCTCCAGCATGTCCTGTTTATTGTCCCTAGGGCGTGTAGCTTGGAGGGATTGGGATTTCTTTAGGTATAGCATGTCCAACAGCTCTGGGTTTGACATAGCTTTATATGTTGGGCAGAGATCACCTCGCAGTAGGAGATATGCTACGGAGTAAAGCTGGAGTTGTTTGAGATGGTCAGTGTAGGGCATTTGCTTGAGGTCAGTAATCCTCTTTGTGAGGTATTTCTGTGGCCTTTCCAGCTGCTGCAGATGTCTTGTGAGGTACATTCCAAAAGGGGTGTTGTACTCTAAAATGGGTCTATGGGTCTAATGTGTCGAGTAGAGGGGAACAATGACCTCTTTTTTTCCTGGATGAGAACCCTTTTATGATGAGGTGTGCCACGTAGACGAACTTCCTGACTATTGTGGCAATGTGACTATCAAAGGAGAGACTACTGTCCACCTGGGTCCCAAGGTCTCATCACACATTCAGTGTTAAGTAGATTGCTGCCTATGAGGTAGTTCATGGAATATGAATTCGTTTAGGATTCTTAAGACGAGTTTTTGTTTTTTTTTTTTTAATTTTGTAACATGCTTTGTACAGGTGCCAGTACCACTTGAAGGATGAATAGTGTATGCTGCTTATCTTGATTGTTATAAGGCATTAGGCACTATTTTATGCAAAGGAATAATTGCCAAATTAAGAGAATTAATTATCTATTTGTATGTAATTCATAATGCAGAATTCTGAGTAAGAAACAGAACATGCATTAAGGAGGCTGTTTATTCCTGTGAAGGATTACCTATGGTGTTCTACAGGTCTGTTTCTTGTGGCCACTTCTTTGATGTAAAAATGGGGAAACTTTCTTTGAATATCTAGATGGCTGATGACTGTAAACTTGTTAACATAATTATCTTAGTAAAAGGTGCTGAAGTTTCAGAGATGGTCTACAAAAGGTACATACCTGGTACAACAGTAATCTGCACTCGCTCGAAGTACTCCTTAAAATGGATAACAATGACATTTGTGCTGTAACAAAGACCTGGTTCAAGGCAGCAGAAAGCACCCCTGCACTACCAGGCTACAACTCATTCCACACCTTTTGGCCCCAGAACTTGGGCCGAAGCTCCAAAGGGGGTGGTGTTTCCATATTCGGAAAGGATGGGCAAACTTCCAGACTGGTAGCCCAACATAACACATCTGAGATACTTCAGGTGCAGCTAACATTTGGTAAGACAGCAATTCAGGTCATCGCCTGCTATAGGTCCCCAACCATGTCCCAGGATTCGCACTCCACATTCCTAAGCACCCTGGAGAATATTAGGATCCAACCTAACACTCTCATACTGGGTGACTTCAACTATCCCTCCATTAACTGGGAAAACTACTCATGTACCAATACCCTTGCCCAACGCTTTCTGGAATTCATTAATTCCGATGCCCTGGACCAGCTCGTTCTTACTCCCACTAGATGTAGCAACATCCTTGACATGGTCATTACTAACATGAGCAACCGTTGCTCTACACCAATAGTCAACTCCTCCCTGGTTAGATCCGATCACAAGCTAATCACCTTGGAAATCCACATCCCTCCCACCCCCAACAAAGGTAACCACCATGAAAAACTTCTTCAAAGCTAACTTTGGGGTCCTAAAAACAGAGGTGGCTAACTTCACGGCATCCATGCAAATGAAAAATGGTTGCATGACCGCCAGATCATACACCAATGCACTGTACGAACACATACACAAATGCACAGATCTCACCATACCCAATAGTACTAAGACGCTCTCTTCAAAAAAAAAAATCTGGTAGTACCTTGCCATAAACAAACTGTACAACAGAAGGAGGAAACTGATGCGGAATAAGGTGAAGTCCCAAGACTGGAAAAGCTCCCTTATCAGCCTCAACAAAAAGTTAAGATCCCTCATCAAATCCTTTAAAGCTAGCTATGAAAACAGAATTGCAGCAGATAGTAAAGACAACAAGGCCTTCTATAGTTATGTAAAGAATTTCCATGGCAATACCCAGATATGCTCTGAGCTACTGCACAATGGTACCTCCTATACCAAGCCAACAGATATTGCAAATATACTGACGGACAGATTCAGTGCTAACTTTACCCCTCTCACCCCCCAAAGGACTAATCACAATACCAGTAGTTTGCCAGGCACCCAGTATTACTGCTTAAAACAGCACTGTCCAAGGCCAAGAATACAGCTTCTATGGGACATGACAGTATCCTTGACTGTGTTCTACCTGAACTACAGAGTGAACTGGCACCTCACCTGTGTATCCTGTTCAATCACAGCCTCACCTCAGGCTTATTCCCTACCAAATGGTGCACTGCTACAGTCCTCCCTCCACAAAGGAGGAGCGACTACACATCCCGGGAACTATCACCTCATTAGCCTGATTAGTCTGATATGCAAAGCTATGCAATGCATCATCGTGGACCTAATAAACAAGGATATAGGGAATCTCTAAACTCTGGATCCTACACGGTTTGGTTTTATGAAGGGTAGATCATGCCTGCTCAACTTGGTCGACTTCTTTGAGTCAGTCACCAGAGCTGTGGATGAAGGCAAGGTGGTTCATACAGCCTACCTTGATCTGGCCAAGGCCTTTGATACCATTCCCCACTCACGAATCATAGAAAAAACTTACTAAGCTAGGCATCAACCCCTATATCGCTAGGTGGGTTGCAGACTGGCTCAAAGTCCCACAGGGCTCAGTCCTGGGTCCTCTCCTGTTTGGTATGTACTTTTCTGAAGTCCAGGCCAACACGAAGGGACTCTGGCTGACAAAGTTCGCAGATGATTACAAGTTGGGTACTGTTATTAACTCTCCAAGTGATGTTGACATCCTACAGAAAGGCCTCAATGAGACCAACGACTGGTGTCAGAACCATGGCATTAAGCTCAATGCCAAAAAATGTGTCTTCATCCCCTTTGGGAAAAACCCAGTTCCCTTGAATTACCACATTGATGGTAGTCCACTGAACACAGAAGGCATTATAAGAGATGTGGGAACACAGGTAGACAGCAACCTCTCTTTTGTCCACCATGTTGCCACTGTGGTCAGAAAGTCCTTCTGTGTGACACATCTCATTACTAAGGGTTTTGCATCCAGGAAGAAAGAGGTCATTGTCTCTCTCTGCTCTTCCCTCATTAGGCCAGTCCTAGAGTACAATGCCCCATTTGGCATGTACTTCACTAGATACCTGCAGCAACTAGAGAGGCCGCAATAGTACCTCACAAAGAGGATCCTAGGCCGTAAACACTTGTCCTATATGGACAGACTCAAAAAAACTCCCAACTATTCTCTGTCTCATATCGCCTACTTAGAGGCGATCTCTGCTTGACTTACAAAGCCATGTCTGACCCAGCTCTGTTAGAAATGCTACATCTAAAGAAATCCCAATCCCTCCACACAACACGCTGCAGAGACCTCAACCTCATTACCACAATCAACAGAACATGCTGAAGGGACAGGTTCATAACCAGAGACTGCCCATGCTATGGAATAGACTTCCCATACATGTCAAGCAGAGCATCTCACTGGCCCTCTTCAAGAGAAATCTTGATGAGTGGTTGGGAAATAGAAAATTCACCCTGGGGATCACTCCAGTGGCTCTACTCAACAGAGGCACTAGGAACTAAGGTTGGGTGGCACAATGGCAGGGTAATTCTATGGGCTAGGCTTGTAAAGGCTCCAGGGCCATTGGCCTAGTACACACCTATGAACTTATGAATTTACCTGTAATGTCAGTAGATGTAATATGAAAACTCGCAAAAAGAAAGTACAATTGTGTAAAATCTTACCATAACAGTAGATGTCCTTGCCTTCACCACTGCAGTATTCATTACAAATGTGATTCCCTGCTGTGAAGCCCACTGTCCAGCTAGTTTACCAAACTCTACCATTGCTTTAAGGTACGCTGAACATCAGCTATACACTCCTTGCATAGCGTAGGGCATAAAGGTGACGTTCAGGCATACCATCCTCAGAACTCATTGCCCCAGTAGGAACAGTTGTCCAAGGAGAACCTGCACATCCATGAAGGAAAAAAAAAACTAGGGGGATGGAGGGAGGGAATACTGCAGCGGAGAAGGAAAAGACACCTACTGTTATGATGAGATTTTACACAACTGTACTATGTCCTTACATTCACCACTGCAATATTCATTCCAAATGGGAGAGTGCCAAAGCTCGAGAAGAAATTTGGGAGGAGGAAGCAGCAGCAGAGCCCTCTAAGAAGCAATGAAGAATGGCATCGGCAAAATCAGCCCAAGCTGTGGTGATACCATCCAACTGGAAATGTTTGGTAAAAGTATGCACAGAAGTCCAGGTAGCAGCTTCAAGAATAGAATTAGCATCTAAGCCTTTGAAAAGAGCATCAGAAGAAGCCACAGCTCTAGTAGAATGAGCTTTTACAGAAGAAGGCTCTCACCATGAAAAGTGTAACAAAAGGAAATAGCCTAATAAAATAACAAAACCATTTAAACTAGTCACAAATCCAACCAAGAAAATGAACAAAAAGACTGGAATCAACAAGAAGCCAGCAGGAAACAAAAGTATTAGTGTATAAAAAGCACTTTATTCAACACTTTCGTCCTCGGACTTCTTCGGAATACAAAACTCCATCTTCCAGTACACTTCAATAGGTTTATAACAATCAATTAAGACAATCCGTTAGAATTGATTGGGATTACCTCTTGCTGTGAGGAGACCACCCTAACCTCTGCACCATGGCGGCCATCTAACATGCCCTGTTCTAATAATGAAAAAATATTTTTTTTTTATAACCCGAACATTGTAGGGTGTGCTTAAATAAAACATTTCTGCTATCTTTCTTCTTGTGTGTATATGTACCCTTATTCTATCACCAAGGGCCCTAGTAGTCATACTTACACAAAATGAAGTGCATCCTGTGCACATTCCTATATACACCACTCCTTTAGTTTTACAACAAAAATGTCCTGGAACGTTAATGGTGTAAGGTAAATGACTAAAACTTATATAAGGGCACTTTAAAATGAATCTACATATATTGCAATACCTACATTTATACATTCCATTAGGTTTATTAGTGTTCAAAAGCTCATGCCTAGTATTAATACTCTCGCTTAAATAATTTCATATTATAATTATTTTTATATAAATATGGGTGAGGTCCCTTTAGTTTTACAACAAAAATGTCCTGGAACGTTAATGGTGTAAGGTAAATGACTAAAACTTATATAAGGGCACTTTAAAATGAATCTACATATATTGCAATACCTACATTTATACATTCCATTAGGTTTATTAGTGTTCAAAAGCTCATGCCTAGTATTAATACTCTCGCTTAAATAATTTCATATTATAATTATTTTTATATAAATATGGGTGAGGTCCTGCTGTCTTATATAATTCATAATTATCCTCCAAAATTTTCCAATTATTTTAAATAATCTCACACACAGGTCCACTTTCAATAGTCCTCTCTCTAAGCTACAAAATAACCTTGTTTTTTCATCAAAATCTTTACTGGTTCATAGGTTGATACTAGGCTATCAGCCCTAGGGCCTATGCAAGCCTAGCCATAACAATTCCCTGGATATTTCTTCCCGCAATATTTACTTCTCTGGACCCCTGTCTAGCAGGGCGACTGACATAGGTTCATAGGTTGGTACTAGGCTATCGGCCCTAGGGCCTTTATTATTGTAATTGATACTTTGAAATGGAGCCTTTAAAATTGGAGCATAATGTTCACTCCTTTTAAACTTTTCATCATATCCCCTGTTTTTAAATAAGGAAATAATGAACTCAAATTCATCTACTAAGTGACTGTCATCACTAGTGATACGACTCGCCCTGATAAAACTGTCCTTTTGGTATATTATTTTTTTATAAACCTTGGATATTGATTCTTATAATGTAAATAACTATTTGTAAAAGTCTTTTTTTTCTATGTACTCTACTTTCAAAACTATTTGTCAGGTTGTTCCATTTCAGATTAACATATAAAAAATCGACACTAGTTCCCGCATCACCAATAACAAATCATAAAAACCTGGTTGATTGTAATCTGATAACCTTCAATAATAAAAAAAATAAATCAGCAAATTTTCTATAAGTAGATCAGCACATCTTCTATAATAAACAATATTAAATTGTATCATCAATGTAGTTAACAATGTATGTTCCCACCATCCCATCACCACATTAGCAAAAGAAAGGGCTGCTGGGGACCTCATAGTGACTCCTTTTATTTTCTTGTAAATCTTTTTATTGAACAAGAAAAAAATATCTATTGAATCACAATAAAAACTTATTTCAGTGTTAGAAAAATTCAAAAATTTCCCCAGAAAAGATCCGACAGTCATTTCCAACATCATGGGGAATACAAGTAAACAATGAAACATCAACTGCAAACATTAAATGTCGATTTGGATCAAAAGCAAAATCTGTAATGAAACTTCTTATATTGTCTAAAAAGTCCCATGAAGCCCTCAAATAAGGCTGCAACTTTTTAACTAAGGGATTAAGCACTGAATCTACCACTAGGGATATCCCCTCAGTGATATAATTAGGTGCCGAAACAATTGGTTGGAATGGTGGGTCATAAACACATTAATGAACCTTTGGAATATTGCCTTTACATTACAAAAGTCATATATTTCTTGATCCAAATTCCCAATCCTAAAACAATTTACCAAAGTCGACTATTGCTTAAGGTACACTGAATGTCACCTACACACTTCTTGCGTAGTGCAGGACATAAAGGTGATGTTTAGGCATACCATCCTCAGAACATCTTTGTCATCAGTCCGAATGCTGTTTTTAACCGTCAGTTTGTTGCTGCAGTCCATCTTTGCCATTTTTCTGTTTATTGGCTTTCCGGTGATTACTCATGTTTGCTGAAGTCCTCACTGAAGTCCTCACCATTTCGGATAAGTACCCAGTGGGTTTTTTTGTTCTTCTTTTTTATTGTTTTGTGCTGTTTGTGTTAATGTCATCCAGGAAGGGTAAATGCCAATGTGGGAGACTGATTCCCCATAAAGACCGCCACTATAAGTTTCTTTTGTGCCTCGGTGCTGCTCACGACCATACATCTTGTTCAATTTGTCAGTAGTTTGTTCCTAAAACTCTTAGCACTTAGTAGTAGGCTTTCTTCCCTTTCATTGTATCTTGAGAACCAGCGTCTTAAGATTCTTGCTAAAGATACTATGGCTGGAACTTCCTGCCCTGAGGGTCAGCCATCAGGGGAAGAAGGTGGTGCATAAGGTAAGACCGGAATCTTCTGTCCAGGCTCTGCTGGGAGTTTCTCCCAAGGTTCTTATGAACCCAGAGGCTCTCACAGTTTTGTCAGATTCCTCTACTGCTTCTGGGTTGGAGGCTGGTGAGGATCTGGCGGGCAGCACGTTTGACAAGGCTTTGCAGACATCCGTTTTGAGCGTTCAGGGGGAATCACTGCTGACTGTTTTTGAGCGATCTAGGCTGGTTATGCAGTTTCTCTTTAGAGAAGAAGTACCTACTACAGTTGTGGAGTGCCTTCCTGAGTCTGGGCCTTCTCAGGTTTCTAGGATGGATGTTCCCTTAAAAAATAAACAGAAAACTAATCATGTTTCTTTTGCTCCTAGGAATTCACAAAGTGAGTGGCAGGCCGTTACTCAGGGGTTGTTTAGTGCTTTACTGTCATTAAGGCCTCCTCAAGGGGTTTCAGTTCCTGCTTCTCCTTGGTCGTTTTCTTCCCCTAAAAGGCCCAGAGTAGTGAATTCTTCTGAGGAAGAGGTGGATTCTGATGATGAATCCCTTGCTTATTCTTTCCAGATTCCTTCTCCTTTAGGCTACAGGTCTGAAGAGGAGGACTCGTACTCATAATCCTTCTAAGGAAATTCCCTTTGGGGACACAGTCTCTAGGATAATGGAATTTTTTAAGTGGGATTGTGCCCAGGTTTCGGATATCCATACGAGGTACTATAAATTACTGCAGATGGAATGTCCAAAAGCTGCAGCCATTCCTCCTGTCTTGGCTGCTTTATTGTTTGTTTGTTTTTTCCCAGTGCCTCTAAAGTGCCAGATTCTTTGCCCCCTGCTCCCAAGAAGTCTGATGGGTTTTATAGGGTGCCTAAGAATTGTTCCTATGTCCTGCTGCTGACCCCTCTGTGGTGTCTGTAGACTCTGATAAGCTGACTAAATTGCTTCCTTCATCCAAGTTACTGCCTTCTGACAAGGACAGCAGAACAATGGACAGGCTGGCTATGAAGGTTTATACTTCGGTTACCCTAACTTTTAGGGCTATTAATTATCAGACCCATATCGCTAGGTATGTCTTGGCTCTTCTTTCTCAGGCTTGTCAGCTTCATTCTGACCTTCAGACTCTGAGAGTAAATCTTCTGCTCTTTCTTTGCTTGGGATTCCTCTCAGGTAGTTTGTCATTCTATCAAATGTAGTTATGATGCAGCAGATGCCTCTTCTAGGGCTGCTGCTTTTGGTTCAGTTCTGAGGAGATATTCTTGGCTAAGGCTTCAACCTTTGCCCGATGATACTAAAGCTAAGTTGATGGATGCTCCTCTGGATAATAAACTTTTGTCTGGTGAAGTGGCTGATGGCTTAAGTCTCTTCAGGACAAGGGGAAGGCTTTACAGGAGCTTAAGCATGTGTTTCCTGTACCTAAATTTCAGCAAAACTACCCTTCTAAGTCCACCTTTGATTGTAGGCAATCTTGCCCTCCTTCTAAAGGTAAAAAGGGTAGTAAACTGATTCCTCCTGCTAATCCCACTCAGACTGCAGGGATTCTTAAGCCTTCCTTTACTGGTGCTGTCTGACTACTTACCTGTTCCCAGTCACATTTCTCTTTCTCTTTGACTGACTTTCTCTTCCTGTTTGGCTCTGAATCACCCAGGATACTTGGGGTCTGTCAGTCATTTGTCAGGGGTACTTCATGGTCTGGATTTCCCACCCTCCTTTTATGGACATTCCTCAGCCTTCTCGGGAGCAACTTTCATTTTTCCCAGAGGTTCTTTGAGACCTGTTGACTCTGGGTACTAGAGGTGCCTGTGTCCCAAAGGGAGAAAGGGTTTTATTCAAGAATGTTTCTTGTGCCCAGAAAAGAAGGTACTTGGAGACCTGTTCTAGACCTCTCCCCTCTAACACTTTTTTCTGAAGGTGCCTTCCTTTCGGATGTTGTCCCTTCAGTCCCTTTTTCCTCCCTTGCTCCCTTAGACCTTTCTGGTATCTCTGGACCTCAAGGATGCTTATCTCCATATTCCGATCCACCCTCTTTTTTTCAAAAGATGTTTGCATTTCTCTGTTGCTTCCTGATATTTTCAGTTCTGTGCTTTGCCCTTTGGTCTTTCTACTGCCCCAAAGGTATTCACCAAATGCTTCGCTCCTGTGATTGCCTTTTGCAGGCTTCAAGGGATCCAAGTCTTTCCTTATTTGGACGGCCTGCTGATTTAGGCATCATCTCTAGAGGTCCTTTTGCAAAATCTTAATTTTACCATTTCTCTTCCTCAGAGCCTGGGGTTCACAATAAACTTCAAAAAGTCTTCCCTGACCCCTTCTCAGGATCATGTCTTTCTCTGTTGCAGGATTCAAACGGTGCCAATGCTGGCATCCCTGCCTCCTCCAAAATAATCAACTTCTTTCAAATCCTTCTTCCCTTGGCCTCCATTACAACCAGGGAGTTTCTGAGAACTCTGGAGTTCATGGCTTCCACCATTCCGATGCTCCCTCTGGCCAAACTCCTTATGAGGAAGTTCCAGTGGTTTCTGATGTCGGTATGGCTTCCTCATGTGCATCCTCTAGACTTTCCTGTTCCTCTTCTCCCATGTCTCAAGAAAGGACTTCTGTAGTGGATTCTCTGAATCCAGGGCTCCCTTTTCAACCTCCTCTTCCCTCTCCGGATCTGTTCAGACACTTTAGATATGGGATGAGGAGCAACATTTGGCTCCCTGGCACTTCTAGTATGGGATCTGGCTATCCAGTATCAAATGACTCTTCAGGCAGTTTGTATTCCTTCAGGTCAGAACATTGTGACAGACAATCTGAGCAGGTCCTTCATGCAATCCCATGAATGGATGCTTCACAGGGATGTGTTTCTGGACATTGTTCACCAGTGGGATACTCCTCAAGTAGATCACTTTGCTTCTCCTCTGAACAGACAACTTCCTCTGTTTTGTGCAAGAGTCCCAGGGCGTCTTGTATGGAAGGTGGACACCCTCTCACCTTCTTTGGAAGGTGATGTTTCTTTATGCATTCCCTCACTTTCCTCTCATTCAGAGAGTCCTGTTCAAGATTCAACAGGATGCTCCTAAAATCTTGTCAGTGACTCCCTTTTGGCCACTTCTCTACTTCTGCATGTAGTCAAGGGCAATCGGTTACCTCACAGGGTGGATCTCCTCACACAAGACAAGAGGTCTCTTATCCATCCACATCTGTCCATTCTTCAACTGACACTGTGGGTTATAGGGTTTTGATCCCTCATAGACACCTTTTTTGGAGGACGTGCTACAGGTCCTGCAGGAGGCTAAGAAACCTACTACTAGGAAATCTTACTTGTCTAAATGGAAGAGGTTTTTTATTTGGTGTCTTTCTTGTGACCTGGACCCACTTTCTGTGGACATTCCTTTGGTTCTCTCTTGTTTGTGTGAGTTGATCAGTGCTGGTTTGGCCTAGTCTTGTATTAAGGCCCACTTAACAGCTATTTCTGCTTGTGCTTCTAGATTTGAGGTTAAGCAATTTCTTAAAGGTGTCCTTAGTATTAGACCTCCCAGAAAGCCGGTTCCTCCTCCCTGGTATCTTAATTTTGTTCTGGAAAAATTGACTCGGGCTCCTTTTGAGCCTGCTGTTTCAGCTTCCTTGCAACATTATTCTTGGAAGATAGTTCTTTTGTTAGCTCTTACTTCTGCCAGATGGGTGGCTGAGTTGCAAGCCCTTATGGCTTGTCCACCTTTTTTGATATTTCATGAGGAGAGTGTCCTTGCATACTAATCTTTCTTTCATGCCCAAGGTGGTTGAGTTGTCACTTAATCAGTCTATTAATTTGCCTACTTTTTTCCTCTCTCCTCAGTCTGCTGCATACCTTAGATGTGCATGGACAGCTCAGATTTTATTTGGATAAAACTAAAGCCATCAGAAAATCTGACCAGTTATTGGTTTCCTTTCTTCCTAGGTCTTTAGGTTTGGCTGTTTGTGTTGTGGTATGTGTTTTGGAACAGCACATTTTTTCCCCTAGGAAAAAAATTTGCTGTTCTGTATGTTCGATGTTTTCAGCTTTCTCTGAATAGGGGTCGATATTAGAACATTCGAAGTTCTGAAACTTTGATGTTCTAATATAGACAATATAAAATATATATGCACTTATCATGCACTCTCCTACTCCTAAAACCTTTATTTCCACATCCATCTTCATCCCTCTTCTACTTCCTCTATACCATGCTACCTCCTATACTCACTTCCATCTACACCCTCCACCTCTGCCTCCCCTACACAACACACTTCCACAACATCTCAGCCTCTAGTTCCCTCCCACCCTTCCCTCCTCTTCAAAGTAAAACTTCTCCTAATCACTACTAAATACTACAAACCCAGACCTTTTCATTACCAGACACTTCTAAGTACAAACCAAAACATCTTATTCCTTATCTCACTTACCTCTGCTTAGTCAGTGACATTCACCCTAATCCAGGACCAAACCTCTCTCTTGCTAACCACACTAGCACCCACAATAATTCCACCAATAAATACCTCAAATTCCTCACAATAAACGCCCAAATCCTAAAAAATAAAAAACCCACTTTCATGCCTGGCTCACTCACAACTCACCTGACATTGTAGCCATTTCTGAATCCTGGCTAAAACCTCACATAAACTCTGAATTCCTTCCCCCTGGATTTCAATCACTTCGATCTGACCGCCTAAGTACTCGAGGTGGCAGTGTCGCACTAGTCTACTCCAACCAGCTGTCCTTTACTCTATTCTAAATCCTAATCCCATCCCTTCTTTCAGTAATTCTGAACTTGTAGCAGGCCTTCTAAAAATTAACAATCATAAAAGCATCTGCTTCATTTCCCTCTATATTCCTCCAGGTAACAACACCAACACCCTGGAAGACATCCTGTCCTGGGCCTCCTCAAATATTATACTGGAAACTTAATACATATTGGGTGATGTAAATATAGACTGGAACAAAATCAACAACCCTAACCCCCCCCCCCCCATGTCAATCAATCTATTTAACTACACTCTTACTAACACCATCACTAGACCCAACAAAACCAACCCCCCCAGGCTCCATACTAGACTGGATCCTAGTATCTCGTCCAAATAAAGTGATACAATTTGGTGTCATACCAGACCCATTAGGAGACCACCTCCCTGCCTTCACCCATCAAGCTTCCCTCACTCCACCAGTTTATCCACACTCGGAACCTCTCTTAACTTTAACCTTACTACTTTCTCTGATTCATTCAGGAATACCAATTGGAACCCCCTGAAAACTCTTCCATTAGACTCAGCCGTTGACTTTTTCAATTCAACTTTCTTAAATGTCCTTAACTCCCTAGCTCCAGTAAGAACAAAAAGAGTAAAAACTAAGACCACCCCGTGGCTTACCAAATACACCAAAAAGATTATGCTACAGAGAGATAAAACCTGGAAAACTTACCTCCAAACTAAACCAGACATCTTACTTAAATGCAAACAACTAAGAAACCTTGCCAAAAAACAAGTTATCGAAGATAAAAAAGTCCTACTACATCAAAATGCAAGCAAATCATGCACCCCCCCCCCCAAATTTTGGAATTCTGTCAACTCTCTCCTTAGGCCGGGTACTAAAAAACAATCCCTGCCCCGACGCCAGCAAATCTGACCTTGAAATTGCTTCACAATTCAACACCTTCTTCACCAATTCTGTTGCTGAGCTAACCAAGACCTTTACCAACAACAACCCTCAACCCCACCCCAACCAAACATCCTCTTCCCCCCAACTTTCGAACTCAAACCCATTTCCACCTACCAAATAAAGAAACAACACTCTAAACTAAAGCCTTGCTCCAATGCCCCCGACAACATTCCCTCCTCCTTCTTAAAAATAGCCTCCGATGGTATTGCTCTCCCTATTAGCATCCTGATCAATAGATCCCTACTTGAATCCTATGTACCCAAATTATGGTGCTCTGCATATATTTTTCCACTTCACAAGGGTGGCAAAAAAATCTAATTTCCGCCCCATAGCCATCCTTTCTCCTCTCTCTAAACTCCTTGAAAAATGCATCCACCTTCAGCTCTTGCCATTCCTTACCAAACACCAGCTACTCTCTCCTACCCAACACTGCTTCCGCCCAGGACATAGTACCAACACTGCCCTTCTCTCCTTCTTACATACTGTCAATTTAGCCCATGACTCTGGTAATTTAGTATCCTCATTTCTGCTGGACTTATCTAAAGCTTTTGATACCATCTCCCACACCCATCTTCTTAATCATCTGTCTAATCTTAATCTCTCCCACAAAACTCTCTCCTGGTTCTCCAGTTATCTTTCCGACAGGTCCCAGGCTGTCAAATGGGGCCAGGGTACCTCCACCTTCCATCCTACCTCCACTGGGGTACCCCGAGGATCCATACTTGGCCCAGTTCTATTCAACATCTTTATTAACTACTTTTACAAGGCTATAGCCAATACTAAAGTTGTTCAATATGCTGACGATTCTACTTTGATCTGCTGCGCCTCCAACTTAACAGATCTCCAATTACTGACACAAATAGCCTTCTCAACTACCGAAAACTGGATGTTCCAAAATCACCTCTCATTAAATGCTAACAAAACTAAAATCCTTCTATGCTCTCCTAAGTCCTCCGCTATTGATAAAAACTCATTCCAAATAACCGGCCATAACAACTCCATTTTAGAAGTCGTTTCCTCTGCCAAACTTCTTGGTGTAACCATTGATGAACACCTAAAATTTAATACTCCATGTCCAGCTAAACATAAAGAAAACCCACATAAAACTCGGCCTACTTTATAGAAACAACCACTTCCTCTCTCCTGCTACCAGACTAACTCTCGCCACTACTTATCTCCTTCCCTCTCTACTGTATGGCACCCCTCTGCTTACTAATTTATCCTCCTCACTATCCTCCAAACTAGAAGTATGTTATAATAAAATCTCCAGATTTGCTACCAAAGCCAAATCTTCCTCTCATCACTGTTCCTCCCTTCACTCATTAAACTGGCTTGAACTCCATAACCAACTTGACTTTCTCCAAATCACGACTGCCTATAGACTACTATTCCAACCTACCAAGTGCCCTGCACTTTCCAGCATCCTCCAACCATATACTCCCCATAGAACACTTAGATCTACCCGCCAAAACCTAATCACCATCCACAAACCCAAGCGCCCAGCTGGTCAACTTCTGCTTTCCTTCACCTTGGCCAAAAAATGGAATGCCCTTCCCTCCACTCTTAGGACCTGCAATAACTTCGAAAACTTTAAAACTCTTCTTCATTCTCACCTTTACTCAAACAGGAAATGCAACTGTACTCTTTCACGCTATACCTCTCAAGGTATCCTCCACTTTTACTCCTGGCTAATCTCACACCTAGCTAACCTTGCTCATTTGTATTATGTATAAATAACTATACTGTAAAATCTAGCCTCAAGGCCATTTGCCTGTCTTTTACACCTAAACAAAATTGTAATTGTTTGTTTCTTTATGAATGCTACCTATTTGTCAGTAATGCAAAGTTTCTTAGTAATTATTCATGTAACTATGTATTGTTGGAGCTTTTCTCCCTGGGCCTCCACTGAAAACAGGCCCCCCAAGCCCAGTGGACCTCCCCGGTCATCAAACTGGAATAAATAAATACATTTTATATAGATATATATCACTCAGAGACTCCCTATGCTGTGGAATAAAATCCCGGTCCATGTGAGGCAGAGCACCTCGCTGGCTCTGTTCAAGAGAAATCTTGACCTGTGGATGGGAGATCGTAGGTTTACCCCGGGAATCATCTCTGTGTCACTGCTGGACAGAGGCACAACAAACTAATGGGTGCAGTATTTTTTCATATAAGGGGTGGCGTAAGAAACAAAACTTTGGGCTAGGCTTATAAATGCCTTGGGGCAGATAGCCTAGTATGAACCTATATATATATATATATATATATATATATATATATATATATATATATATATATATAATGTGTAGCTAGTACTCTTTCTTAAAGTACATGAATGAAGAACTCAGCAATGTCTCGTTGCATTTCAGCTGGGGTACATTGCCTAAGATCTGTCGAGTAAAGCCACTGGAGTGATCCCTGGGGTGAATTTGGAGTGATCCCTGGGGTGAATTTTCTATTTCCCATCCACTCATCAAAATTTCTGTTGAAGAGGGCCAGTGAGGTGCTCTGCTTGACATGTGTAGGAGGTCTATTCCATAGCATGAGCAGTCTCTTGGTTATGAAGCTATCACTCTAGCATGTTCTATTAATTGTTGTAATGAAGTTGAGATCTCTAGATTGTGTGGTGCAGAGGGATTGGGATTTCTTTACTCAATGATTGGCCCAATTAGTGAAGAGTAGAGGGAGACAATGACCTCTTTCTTCCTGGATGCAAAACCCTTAGTAATGAGATGTGTCACATAGAAGGACTTTCTGACCACAGTGACAATGTGGTGGTCAAAAGAGAGGTTGCTGTCCACCTGTGTTCCCAGATCTCCTATAACGCCTTCTGTGTTCAGTGGACTACCATCGATTTGGTAATTTGTGGGAACCGTGTTTTTCCAAAAGGGGATGATGACACATTTTTTGGGATTGAGCTTAAGGCCGTGGTTCTGACACCAGTTGTTGGTCTCAGTGAGGCCTTTCTGTAGGATGTCAGCATCACTCGGGGAGTTAATAATAGCTCCCAACTTGCAATCGTCTGTGAACTTTGTCAGCCAGAGTCCCTTCATGCTGGCCTGGACTTCAGAGAAATAGATATCAAACAGGAGAGTACAGAGGTCTGAACCCCGTGGGACTCCACTCGTGACTGGTCAGTAGTCTGACTTGGAGTCAGCTACTTTCACACTATGGGTTCTACCTGTGAGCCAGTTTGCAACCCACTTAGTGATATAGGGGTTGATGCCTAGCTTAGTGAGTTTTTATATGATTCCTGAGTGGGGAATGGCATCAAACGCCTTGGCAGATCAAGGTAGGCTGTATGAACCACCTTGCCTTCATCCACAACTCTGGTGACTGACTCAAAGAAGTTGACCAAATTGAGCAGGCATGATCTACCCTTCACAAAACCAAACTTTGTGGGATCCTGAGTTTAGAGATTCCCTATATCCTTGTTTATTAGGTCCATGATGATGTGTACCATAGCTTTGCATATCAGACTCATCAGGCTAACGATAGTTCCCAGGGTCTGTAGTCACTCCTCCTTTGTGGAGAGGGATAACTGTAGCAGTGCGCCATTCGGTAGGGACAAAGCCTGTGTTTGAACAGGGCACACGGGTGAGGTGCCTGTTCACTCTGTAGGTCATGTAGAACACAGCCAGGGATATTGTCAGGTCCCATAGAAGCTGTATTCTTGGCCTTGCACAGTGCTATTTTAACCTGTGCAGTAGTAATACTGGATGCCTGGCAACCTATTGGTATTGTGACTAGTCCCTTGTGGGGGAGGGATAAAGATGACACTGAATCTGTCGGCCAGTAGTAACCCAGATACAATTACTAAGGGCCATACTTTCATTCATAATACTAACACCCTAGAGTCTGCTGTTACCCTGTTCTTTGCCAACATGGTGATTTGCTGTGATTTGCTGTGCATGTGTATCACAGACGCATAGGTGAAAACCGCCCTTTCAAAAGCCAAAAACACAGCATCAATGGGGCCAGGTGGTGTCCCAGACTGTGTCTTGCATGAACTACAGAACAAACTAACCCCCCCCCCCCCCCCACCTAAACAGACTGTTCAACTTCAGCCTCTCCACAGGCTACGTACCCATAGAATGGTGCACAGCAACGGTTATTAACTTCACAAAGGAGAGGCCACAACTGACCCTGGTAACTATCACCCCATAAGCCTGACTAGCCTGGTCTGCAAGGCTATGGAGTGCATCATCATGGAACTCATTAACAAAGACATTGGGAACCTCCAAACCCTTGACCCGACCCAGTTCGGCTTTAAGGGCAGATCATGTCTACTAAACCTGGTTGACTTCTTCAAGACAGTCACCAAGGCCATAGATGAGGGGAAAGGTGGTTCATACAGCCTACCTTGACCTCACCAAGGCTTTCGACACCATTCCCCACATGGGTATTACAGAAAAACACACCAGCCTGAACATAAACCCTTACGTCATGAGATGGGTTGCCTGTGGGTTGGCTTATACAGACGGAACTCACTTGATAAGAATAGCAGGCTCCAGGTCCGACTCTAAATCGGTCACAAGTGGTGTCCCGCAAGGCTCGGTCCAGGGACCCCTACTGTTTGGCATATACTTCTCAGAAGTACAGGCAAACACAGGAGGACTATGACTAACCAAGTTTGCCGATGACTGAAAACTGGCAGCCATAATTGACTCCGGCTGACATGGACATCCTCCGAAAGGGCCTTACTGAGACTGGCAGCCATAATTGACTCCGGCTGACATGGACATCCTCCGAAATGGCCTTACTGAGACGGACACCTGATGTCAAAGTCATGGCCTCAAGCTAAATGCCAAAAAATGCATAGTCATCCCATTTGGGAAAAACAAAACGCCCACGAATTACCACATAGGTGGTAGCCCCCTTAATACAGAAGAGGTAATAAGAGATCTGGGGACCCAGGTAGACGGTAATCTTTCCTTTGACAATCATATTGCCAAAGTAGTTAGGAAATCCTTCTATGTGGCCCATCTGATTACTAAAGGGTTCACATCTAGAAATAAAGAGGTTATAGTGCCCCTCTACTCGTCACTCATCAGACCTGTCATGGACTACAATGCTCCATTTGGGATGTACCTCGCAAGACACCTCCAGCAGCTGGAAGGACCACAAAAGTACCTCACCAAGAGGATTACTGGCGTCAAACATATGTCCTATGCAGCCCGACTGAAAAAACTCCGGCTGTACTCAGTGGCATATCGCTTACTCAGAGATGATCTCTGCCTGACTTACAAAGCCATGTCCAACTCAGGATTGATGGACATGCTCCATCTAAAGAAATCCAAGTCACTGCGAGCCACGCGCTCTAGTGAGCTAAACCTCGCCGCAACAATAAATAGAACATGCTGGAGGGATAAATTCCTGTCGCAGAGACTCCCCCATGCTTTGGAACAAAATTCCAGACTACATTAGGCAGAGCCCCTCACTAACGCTCTTCAAGAGAAACCTTGACAAGTGGATGGGTAACAGAAAATACACCCCTGGGATCACTTCATTGGCTTTGCTTGACAGAGGATCAGTTAATTAATCAATGGGGCAGCGAAAGCTGATACACTTTGGCTAGGCTTATAAATGCCATCGGGCAGCCTAGTGCCTACCTATGATTCTATAGAATGGAGTCCCCAATGGCTAAAATGTATATTGGATATGCTGTAGGCTTATGGGACCTTAAAGGTACAGGCTTGAAGTCCAGGTGATTCCCAGTCGCATTAGTTGTAGGTGAGGGTATTGTTAGTAGTTTGGCTACTTGGCTATGTCCGAGGTAAGCAAATAGGATGTCTTTGCATCCATGAAGGCTTGGACAAGGATAGTTTTACTACATCAGCATATGTAGAAATGATGTTCTGGTACTGGTGCTGAAGTAATGTACTGTTATTGTGGTCTTGGTTACAGGCCTTGGCTTGGATGGACTGTTGTGCTGTTGGTTACAGACCAAGGGTGGGATGGTGAGGCTAGACTCAAGATTAGATAAATATCTCTGAGAAAGATTTGTTATGTATTAGAAGAGGCAGGTTGACCGTAAACAAAAGGCAGTGAAATGCATTGCTCAGAAAAAAATTACTGCGGATTGGCTGGGAAGGATGAAGCTAAAGCAGGCTGAAACTTTTTTGTGATACTTAATGTTTTTTAAGGTGATTACACACAGAAGAGGTAATTTTACATGCAATATAGATCTAAAATTTAGTGTGAAAGTGTGATGGTTGAGTTCACCGAATGTATAACCTCTTCAGCCAACAAAGCAAGGAGGAAAATTTTTGAGCAAGATTTTGTTGAGGATAACTGTTTGTTTACTCTTGTAGTTGTCTCTGGGTAGTCTGTATTCTGGGTCTAAGGAGCACACAGCTGGAGGGTAAATGGTTTCATACAGTTTGAGGAGTACATTTACAGAAGCAGTTGGTAAACAAACCTACTAGAGCACATAGTATTCCTGACCTGATTCTTACAACTATGACAGCCTCTTGTACTACTCCTCCTCTGGTATCTCTTCACTCTTTGAAGTCTGACCACAAACTTGTGACCTTCTCTTTTAAACTCCAGGAAGCCTCTGTAGCAAAATTTGCCTAATTTAAGAACTGCAAACATGCCAACCTCAACCTGCTCTATGATGAAATATAAAAATGTGGTTGACTGCAACACCCCAACCTTGATATAGCTATAAGCTTCACTAAGGAATTCGGCATCCATTCAGAAAAATGTACAGAGCAAGTAGTTGCTACCTGTAGTTCAGTATGTGTGTATATACCTTTAAGAAGCTATGCAAGGGCTTGTACAAGTGTAAATACTCAGAATGTGCAAGCCTGACTGCCATTTTGTAGTAAGCAGTTGATAAGGTCTGTCTGTTCATTCTTGTTTTAAGATGCTGCTATCCATCCTGATGTGTTTCTATGTATTAAAGCATCTAAATGAAAACCCCAGCCTTCTTGTTATGTGTGTAAGAGACAAAAGAGCAACATGGTGTCAGAATCGGCATGTCTAAAGGACACAAAATCTGAAACCGCGTATCTAAAAGGGCATGGAGTTAGAAGAAGCATACTGAAGGGCCATGAGGTCAGAAACTGCTAGAGTAGAATAACTAGAGGTACTTGTTTAGATGCAGGTGGAATATACAAGAGTAGATCATCTTAAATGTGCAAAACTTTGCAAAACAGGTCAGAAATGAATTTCAGGTATTAAAACTTGCTCAGCACTATTTCTATTCACATAATATGAAATGAGGCATACAGAACGTTCCAGATAATTTTCACATAAACAGATATGTATGAAAATCTTTGAAATAAAGTCTGAATTGATAAAACAAATAGTCAGGAGAAACAACCACATTTTTGCAAAGCATATGTATTTCGTATTAAGTAAAGATAACCGAATTATCAGAAGTGTAGAAAGTGTTTGCATGTTTGTACAGTGTTACAGTAAAGCTATTACACAAGGTACATCCATTACAGTGCATATTTCACAAAGTACAGCCATTACAAGGCATATTTCACAGAATACGGCCATTGCAGAGCATATTTTCTAAAGTACAGTATTTAGAGTTTATTATGCATTTAAATGTTACAAGCTCACAGAACTGTTTGTGCATAATTACAAGGGCCATATTTTCAGTGTGTTTTTTGTATACTTTGTGGGCATGGCAGTTGGATTTTGAAAGCCCAGTGCACATGTTTGAAAGTAATATTCCTGAGAACTTGAGTGTTTGAGCAAGAGTACGACATTTTCTTATAGGCTGCGTTTTCTGATAAAGATAACCATACAAAGGCATTCATTCTACTTAATTTAGTTGGGTCAGGAGCCAAAGAAAAGGAACGTTCGTTTGTGTATGCACCTGCTATCTGTACCGGAGAGAGGGAAAACCATCATATTGTTGTACTGGCTTAGTTAAGGGAGGACCCAGAGTGCTTTAAAAGGTAAATTTAGAGAAATGTGAAACCCTCAGACAAATGTTACAATGGAAAGGCACTTATTTTACACGTGGGATCAAAAACCTGGTGAAACTTTTGCAGCATATATAATTGTCCCGAGAAGTAAGGCTAAAATGTGCAGATTTGGTGACTTAAGGGAAAATTGATAAAGGACAAGATGTGTGTGGTATAAAACATGATGCTGTGAGATTTTGCTACATAACCGTGATTTAACTTTGAATAAGGCCATTGAGATTTGTCAGATATATGAGCTCACAGAAAAGCACACAAGTATGTTTACAAGTGAGAACAGCTCTAGAAGGCACAGTGAGAGAGCTCATGTTGATAGTATGCAGCATGTTGTTGAAACAAGTCCAAGCACATGGGAGCTGTAACCCCTGCAGCACTCACTGATAAAGCCCAGAGTTTTCCATCAAATTCCAGACCGCATAGTCTCAGTGAAGCATAAGAGTGAGTCAGCAAACTCAAAGCATGGGCCCCAACCTAGTTTCATTGTCAACTGTCATAATTGTGGTAGTAATCACAAATCTAAAAGGGAAGAGTGTTTAGCTTTTGGTCAGCAATGCTTCAACTGCAATAAATGGAATAATTTCAAAAGATTTTGTAAATCAAACATTTTATGAAACGAGTTAAACAGACAGTGGCAAGCCTACACTTTATGTAGGTGGTGTGTCAGTGCTTCGTGAAATAGTCAGTGCAGTAGATTTAAGGGCAAAGAATGAAGTAATTTCTACTGTCTGGATAAATGGTAAACCCATAGAGCTCAAAGTTGATACAGGTTCCAAGTGCAATGCTATGTCAGCAGAAACATTTGCCAAAGTATGTAAAGGTGATGGGCTTGATTTGGCAAGGTGTGCAAACCTTGTTGCTTATGGAGTTGAAGAAATTTAAACCTGCTTTCATGTTACTCTGTTGGAAGAAGCTATGACTAGTTATTTTATGTGATCAAGAGGCACGGAGGGCTCAGAGACAGTTTGAAAATGGGACTGTTTTCATTTAATAAGGAAGTCTACCATGTTAGCTTAAAAGACCACCACTATAATTTTGCGCAGTATATTTTTTCTACCTATGCTGATCTGTTCAAAGACAAACTAGGCAAGCTTCCAGTTTGCTCCATGAAGTTAGACCCAGAGATCAGTCCAGGTATTAGGCAAGCACTTAAAAGTTCCAATAGCCATGCAGGACAGAGTCAAAGCAGAGTTAGATAAAATGATGCGACAAGGTGTGATTTGTCCAGTTGAAACTCCAACTGAGTGGGTATCTTCCATGGTGGTAGCTCATAAGAAAAGCTTAGATGACATCAGAATATGTATTGACCCGCGAGATTTGAACAAAGCATTACAAAGACCTTATCATCCGATTTGCACAGTTGAAGGCGCAGCCCTGATGCCAAATGCCAGTATTTTTTGTGTCTTAGATGCAGAGAGTTCATTTTGGCAAATTCAGCTTGAAAAGAAAGCATCACTACTCACTAAGTTCAGTACTCAGTTTGGCAGGTACAGATTTGTGAGAGTGCCATTTGGGATGAAAACTGCAAGAGAAGTCTTTCGACGAGGAGCAATGAAGCACATTTTTTCCAGGTATCCTTGTGCTATTCTAGTAGATGTCATACTGGTAGGAGGCCGTGATGAAGCGGATCATGACAGAAACCTCAGAAAAGTTCTGGAAAGGGCACATCAAGTGATTCTCAGCTCAATGCAAAGAAATTCAAGTTCAAGGTGCAAGAAGTTACTTTTATGTTGGTCACTTATTCACACGTACAGGCCTACGACCAGACCCTTCAAAACAATCAGGCATTCTCGAGATGCCAGAACCAGACAATTTCAAGCCCCACAACATTTTCTTTGCATGGTAAACTACCTAGGCAAGTTATTTCCAGACTTGCGCCAACTATCGGCACCACTTAGAGAGCTGACATGTATCCTGGTCTTGGTTAGAGCATCAGCAAAGAGCATTTGAAGTCCTAAAACAGAATTGCTACTCCACCAACACTCTGATACTATGATGTTCACAAACCAGTGACAGTTTCCTGTGATGCTTCAAAATTTGATTTAGGTGCACTCATTCTACAAGAGTATCAATCTGTTGCCTATGCATCGAGAACTCTTACCCAAACTGAGATGCAGTATGCCCAGATCGAGAAAGAGCTTTTGGCAATTGTGTTTGCATGTTTTAAGTTCCATGATTATGTATGTTAGATTTATCCAGATCAAAACAGACCATCAACAATTATTCATTATCTTGAAAGACCTTATGCATTCAGCTCCAGTGAGACTGCAATATATGATGCTGAGATTGCAAAAGTGCACTTTCAGTCTGCAAGAAAGGTAAATTTCTTTATCTTGCTGATAGATTATCCATATTGCTCAGAAACATCACAGAACAGCAGGAGAACGGGAACCTTGATTTTGAAGTTATGGAAGTGAGACATTTTTATTCTACATGTCTTGGTGAGCTGAGAGATCACACAGCTACAGATCCAGTTTTACAAAGGTTGAACCACTTTCAGTGAAGGATTGCAGTCAAAGCAATCTAGTTTACCTCGAGATGTGCAACCTTATTTTCCATACTGAGAGGAGATTTTGGCTGACAAAGGGGTATCATAATGAAAGATCCGAAAGTGATTGTTCCAAAGTCCGTGCAACCTGAGCACATTCCTATCTTGCATCGTGGTCACCCAGGAATCGAATCTACCAAAAGATGGGCGAGAGACGTAGTATTTTGGCCTTCTATGTCACAAGACATTGAGAGAGCACTTTTATCTTGTCCAGTGTGCAATAGTACAAAGCCACAGCATCAGGAAGAAATACTTCAGCTTAACCAGATTCCGGAACTGCCTTGGTCGACAGTAGTCACAGACATTTTTGAGTGGAATGATCAACATTATTTGGCATTAGTAGACTCTCTTACTCCATTTGGTTTGAGATTCACCTACTTCCCAACCTAGCATCCAGTACTGTCATTACTAAGATGAAATGTCATTTCGCAGTGCATGGTAGTCCTCGAAGTTATTTCTGACAGTAGCACGCAGTTTACAAGCAAACAGTTCAAAAGATTTGCTGCAGTATAGGACTTTACTCATTTCACAAGTAGTCCAGAGTACCTGCAGTCAAATGGTTTGACAGTAGTCCAGAGTACCTGCAGTCAAATGGTTTGACAGAACGCACAGTGCAGTTTGCAGAACAGTTACTTGAGAAGTCAAAATGAGATAATAGTGATGTTTTCCTGAATCCTCTCTTGAATCTCAGAAATGTTCCTCATGATAAACATCTTGGTTCACCTGCTCAGAGACTTCTGTTGAGACAAGCCAGAACCACATTACTATAAGTTCATAGGTTGGTAGTTCATAGGTTGGTACTAGGCTATCAGCCCTAGGGCCTATACAAGCCGAGCCATAACATTTCCCTGGATATTTCTTCCCACAATATTTAATTCCCTGGAACCCTGTCTAGCAGGGCGACTGACCGGAAATTCACCCCGGGGAATCATATCTCCCATCCAATCGTCAAGGTTTCTTTTGAAGAAGGCCAAGGAGGCACTCTGCCTGACATGTATGGGCAGTCTGTTCCAGAATATGGGGAGTTTCTGGGTCAGGAACCTATCCCTCCAGCATGTTTTGTTCATTGTGATGACAAGGTTTAGATCCCTGAAGCATGTGGCTCTGCGGGATTGGGATTTCTTTAAGTGGAGCATGTCCAACTGCTCAGTGTCTGACATGGCTTTATATGTTAAGCAGAGATCGCCTCTGAGTAGACGATATGCCACAGAGTATAGCTGGAGTTTGTTTTTTAGGCGGTCAGCATAGGACATCTTCTTTAGGCCTGTGATTCTTTTAGTGAGGTATTTCTGCGGCCTTTCCAGCTGTTGCAGATGTCTTGGGAGGTACATACCAAATGGGGCATTGTACTCTATAATGGGTCTAATGAGGGATGAGTACAGTGGGACAATGACCTCCTTTTTTCTGGATGAAAAGCCCTTAGTGATGAGGTGTACCACATAGAAGTATTTTCCTGACTGTTGTGGTGATGGGTTATCAAAGGTGAGACCACTGTCCACCTGTGTCCTTAAGTCTCTCATCACACTTTCGGTGTTTAGTGTACTGCCACCTATGTGGTAATTCATGGGTACATGTTTTTTCCCAAAGGGGATAACTATACATTTCTTGGCATTAAGCTTGAGCCCATGGCTCTGGCACCAAGCATCTGTTTCTGTAAGGCACTTTTGTAGAATATCTACATCATTTGGGGATTCAGTAATGGCTCCCAGTTTGCAGTCATCTGCAAGCTTTGTTAGCCAGAGTCCCTTAGTGTTGGCCTGTACTTTAGAGACATAGATGCCAAACAAGAGCGGTCCCAGGACTGAACCCTGAGGTACTCCACTTGTCTGGAGCAGGATTTGGAGTCGGCTACTTTTACAGTCTGGGTTCTGTCAGTAAGCCAGTTGGCAACCCATCGAGTGACGTAGGGATTTATGCCCAGCATAGTAAGTGTATCTATGATTCCAGAGTCGGGGATGTTGTTGAAGGCCTTGGCAAGGTCCAGATAGGCTGTGTGAACTGCCTTACCCTCGTCCACAGCGCTGGAGACTGATTTGAAGAAGTCAGTCAGGTTCAGGAGACAAGATTGGCCCTTCACGAACCCAAACTGGGTGGGGTCCAGTGTTTGAAGGTTGCCAAAGTCTTTGTTTATAAATTCCATGATAATGCATTCCATGCCCTTCAGATCAGGCTCGTCAGACTGATGGGATGGTAGTTCCCGGGATCCTGCGCCACTCAGTGGGCACAAAGCCTTAGGTGAAGCTATGATTAAACATGACACTTGGGTGAGGTGCCAGTTCATTTTGTAGTTCATGTAGTACACATCCCGGGATGTCATCCAGTCCCATCAGTGCTGTATTCTTAGCTTTGAAGAGTGCGGTTTCTACCTGTGTGGCTGTGATTACCGGAATTTGGCAGTCTTTTGGTATTGAGATGGGCCCTTTAGGGGGTGAGAGGGGGGGTGAAGTTGGCACTAAATCAATCTGCAAGGATATTGGCAATATCCTTGGGATCAGTATATTTAATGCCATTCTGTTGTAGCTCAGAGCAGATCTGAGCATTGCCATTTAGATTCTTGACATAACTATAGAATGCCTTGTGGTTGTCTTTGGAATCTTTGGCAATTTTATTTTTGTAACTAGCTTTGGAGGATTTTATGAGGGATCACAGCTTCTTACTGAGGCTGGTAAGGGAGTTTTTTGCATCCTGGGATTTTCCTCTTTTCTGCAACAGTTTCTTCCTTTTGTTGTATAGTTTGTTTATGGCAGGGGGCCACCAGATTGGCTTCCTTTTTTGGAGGAGAGCGTCTTGGTTTTCTTTGGGAATGGCATGATTCATGCACGAGTGGATGTGCTCGTACAGTGTCTTGGTGTAGGATTCAGCAGTCGAACTTTCAGATCCTGTCTGCATGGGTGTCTTATAAAGTTTGTTACGTCTGACTTGAGTAGCATGAAGTTGGCTTTGGAGAAGTTTTTTATGGAAGTTTCCTTACTGGGGGGTGGGATGTGTATGTCAAGGGTGATTTGCTTATGGTCTGACCTGACTAATGAGGGTGTGGAGCATCAATCTCCCATGTTGGTAATGACCAGGTCTAGGATATTGGAGCCCCTAGTGGGACAATGGATTAGTTGATCCAGGGAGTTGGAATTTATGAAATTCCAAGAACCGTTGGGAAAAGTTGTTGTTTTTACCTGAGTCGTTTTCCCAGTTAATGGAAAGTTTCAGCACTCAAATCTGTTTCTTTGATCTCAGCACTTGTTCAGGAAAAAAAAATGTCATCTGCTTTTACTGTACTTGTGTTTCTACCTACTTTTTATTTTACTTTTGCATCATCTTAAAAGTACTCAATTGTATTTATTACTGCTTGGTGTAACTCATTCTAAGCCTTTTGGTTTAAACACTTAGCTTCGGACCAGTTGTTTTGCACTGAGAGGGTTTGTGGTCTGCACAGTAGTGGCAGAACAGGTAGCTTACATCCTTCTAGGTTGGGAACTGCTGATTGAGGGCTCAGTGTCTTATTCTAAAAGTGTATTAATTCTGGTTTAAGCACTTGGGCTTTCAGGCCAGTTATTTTACATTAAGAGGGTTCGTGGTCTGCACTCTTGTGGGGGGAGAGGCTGGACTCTGCCCTTTTGAGCTGGGAATTTCTGGTTAAAGGCTTATAGTGCATGCATATCTGAACTGCTTCTTACTGAAGTTGGTGCGCCTTGTTTGCTGTGGCATAGACTGGATTCGGGCCTGCTGGATCTAGCTTGTTTGTGTAACTTGAGCACTAATCCAGGCATTCTCTAAAGTATTCAATTGTATTTATTACTGCTTGGTAGTAACTTGATTAAAGTGTAGCTATCATTCTAAGTCTTTTGGATTAAGCACTTGGGCTTCATACCAGTTTTACATTAGGAAGGTTTGTGGCATGCACTGTGGTGGCAGGACAGGTAGCTTTCATCCTTCTAAGTTGGGAACTGCTGATTGGGAGCCCAGTGTCTGTTATTCTTAAAGTGTATTAGTTCTGGTTTAAGCACTTGGGCTTCAGGCCAGTTATTTTACATTAAGAAGGTTCGTGGTCTGCACTCTTATGGAAGAAGAGGCTGGACTCTGCCCTTCTGAGCTGGGAATTTCTGGTTAAAGGTTTATAGTGCCTGAATATTTGAACTGTATCTTACTGAAATTGGTACACCTTGTTTGCTGTAGCATAGACTAGATCCAGGCCTGCTGAATCTAGCTTTGTTTATATGCTTGTTGTTTGTTTGCTTGTTGTTTCCCTGGAACGCTAATTCCACCTAATATGCGGCTTCTCAGCGCTTCTGTGGATCACTAGTGATATCTGCATTGCTTACTGTACTTATTTCCTTGTTTCACTTGAAAGAAAGTTACTGTCAGCACTAAAAATTAAAAGCACTACACCCTCACTCCCCACTGGCCCTTGTTTTCAATTATTAAGGAATTTCCAATATTATTCTAGCATGTCCAAGGAATTTCCAATATTATTCTAGCATGTCCAAAGGTCAGTTGTCAATCTCCTCTCTGGTCCAGCTGGTGAATCTGGGAATCTTGAGGCAATGTTACAACTGCCTCATGTACACAGACAACCCTCTCCTCCTCCCAACAAATTCCAGCACATGTGAGAGATGCAACCATATAGCCAAACTGGAGGCTAAGCTCTCTCAACTCAGTACTGGCATAACCAGTCAGGAGGAGAAGGAAACCACACTCACTACAATTCCAGTCTCACATAGACCTACCCTGACAGCAAACCAAACACATAATCACACAAAAACATACTCTGAGGCTCTAAATAAAGATCTGCCTAAGCAGCAGAGACCTCCAAAGCAGACACCCAAGCAACTGCTACCCCAAAACAAAACATGTGCAACACATATCTCACAAAGCCAGTGTGCCGAACAGTCACAGCCCTTAAGACTAAACAGCACACCTGATACACTTGTAATAGGTGACTCTATCGTCAGGCACATTGACATCCCGCTCACTAGGCTGAACAAGGAGAGGGTCACTGTGAGCAGCCTGTCGGGTGCTAGGATCCGCCACATAACACAAGCACTCGGGTCACTCCAAGGCAAGTACAAATATGACTCTGTCATTGTCCATGCTGGTGTGAATGACCTGAGACGTACCTCCCTGGACTACATGAAAAGAGACATAAAGGAGCTCTCTGAGCATGTAGCCCAGGCCGGTATGACCCTGACCTTGAGTAGCATCTTACCCTCACCAAGAATGATGCCACAATATGAAGACAAAATGTTCAATTTCAACAATTGGCTTAAGTACTGGTGTCATTCAAAGGGGATCCAATGCCTATCAGCTTTGGATGATATGCTCGACAAGCCACGATGCTTCGCTATGGATGGCTTGCACCTGTCACCCCTGGGCTTTTGGATATTGGCAAAGGCTCTTGCTACCTCCATAGTGCCTTTTTTAGGCAAGACTCAAGACAAACCCACCTCTATAGGTATCACAAGGGATAAGAAACTTAAGAGTAATGCTACTCAACGCCAGAAGTCTAAACCTCAAGATGCACGCACTCAAAACTCTCCTTAGCATGGAGAACATCGATATCTGTGCAGTAACAGAAACCTGGTTCAGGGCTCCCGAGAGCACCCCAGCACTACCAGGTTATACCTCATACCATGCTTTTTGGCCCCAAAACTTGGACCGAACCACAAAAGGAGGGGGAGTATCGATATTCATCAAAGATACCCACACCTCCAGGTTGGTGGCAAAGCACGAAGCATCAGAGACTATCCATGTGCAACTAACAGTGGGTAAAACTGCCTTCCAGTTTATAGCCTGCTACAGACCACCCTCCCAAACCCAGGAACCCCACTCGGCCTTTCTGAGAACACTGGAAAATATGAAGGTCTTTTCAAACACCATTATATTGGGAGACTTCAATTACCCAAACATAGACGGGGAGCATTACTCTAGCTCCAACACCCTAGCCCAAAGGTCCCTAGAATTTATAAACTCAAATGCTATGGAACAACTTGTTACCACTCCCACAAGAGGGGAAAACATACTGGACCTGATCATCACCAACATTGGGGACTCTATGCTCCAGACCAGAAGTGTATCCCTCACTGGTAAGATCAGACCATAAACTAATCTCACTGGATATTCACATCCCGACCCCACCCCCTGCCCAGAAAACCACAGTGAAAAACTTCTCTAAAGCAAATTTCACACTCCTCAAAACCGAGGTGAAATCCTTCAAAGCCCCCGGGCCTGTGGAAAATACAGCCCAGACCGCAGAATCCTTTATAAACGCATTCTATGAACACCTTCAGGAATGCATGGATCATGCAATCCCAAATAAAACCAAGACCCAATCCTCCAAAGGCAGACATCCTGTCTGGTGGACCCCAGCCATAAACAAACTATACAATAGAAGGAGGAAGCTACTAAATGATGGAGCAAAATCCCAAAAAGGGAAGGCATCACTGATCAGTATTAGCAAAAAACTACAGGCACTCATAATATTGTCTAAGGCCAGCTTCGAGAGAAAAAATTGCACAGGACACTAAGGATAATCACAAGGCTTTCTTTAGTTATGTTAGGAACCTGGGTGGTAATTACCAGATATGCTCAGAATTAGTCCAAAATGACAAAAAATACACTGAACCCACAGACATTGCCAACATCCTAGCTGACAGGTTCAGCGCAAACTTCTCCCATCAAAGGGCAAATATCTATCCCAGCAGAGTGCTGGCCCCCTGACATCTCAGATGCTCAGGTAAGAGCTGCCCTCTCCAAAGCAAAAAACACAGCATCAATGGGACCAGACGGTGTCCCGGGCTGCGTCCTACATTAACTCCAAGAAGAGCTAAACCCAAACATAAAACTACTGTTCAGTCTCAGCCTTACTACAGGATATGTGCCCAAAGAGTAGCGTACAGCAACAGTGGTCCCTCTCCATAAAGGTGGTGCCTCAATGGATCCTGGAAACTATCGCCCCATAAGCCTGACTAGCTTGGTCTGCAAAGCTATGGAAAGGATCATCATGGACCTCATAAATAAAGATATTGGGGACCTACAGACACTGGGTCCTACCCAGTTTGCCTTTAAGGGCAGATACTGCCTCTTAAACCTGGTTGATTTCTTTGAAACAGTCACCAAGGCCATTGACGAGGGGAAGGTGGTCCACACAGCCTACCTGGACCTCGCAAAAGCCTTAGATACAATACCCCACTCGGGCATTATAGATAAGCTCACCAGCTTAAATATAAACCCCTATGTCACTAGATGGATTTGCAAACTGGCTCAAGAACAGAACCCACATGGTTAGAATTGCTGGAGCCATGTCAGACTCCAAACCAGTTACAAGTGGTGTCCCACAAGGCTCAGTCCTGGGACCTCTCTTGTTCAGTATATATTTCTCGGAGGTACAGGCCAACATGGAAGGACTGTGGCTGACCAAGTTCGCAGAGGACTGCAAACTGGGTGCCATAATAGACTCTCCAGCCGACACGAGCATCCTCCAAAAGGGCCTCATAGAAATAGACAACTGGTGCCAGAGCCATGTCCTCAAGCTAAATGCCAAAAAGTGTATAGTCATCCCCTTTGGCAAAAACAAAGTGCCCACAAATTACCACATAGGTGGTAATCCATTAAGTACAGAAGAAGTCATTAGGGACCTGGGGACCCAAGTTGATAGCAATCTCTCATTTGACAACCACGTGGCCAAAGTGGTTAGAAAAACATTTTATATAGCCCACCTAATCATGGAGGGATTCACATCTAGATCAGGGGAGGTCATCGTGCCTCTTTACTCATCCCTCATCAGGCCCATAATTGAGTACAATGCCCCTTTTGGGATGTACCTTAACAGACACCTGCAGCAACTGGAAAGACCCCAAAAGTACCTCACCAAGAGGATCAAAGGGCTCAAACAGATGCCATATGCTGCCCGGTTAAAGAAACTCCAGCTCTACTCAGTGGCATACTGCCTGTTCAGAGGCAATCTGTGCCTGACGTATAAAGCTATGTCCAACCCGGAATTAATGGACATGCTGCACCTCAGAAAATCCAAATCCCATCGAGCTACGCGCTCAAGAGACTTTAACCTCAACACTGAAATAAATAGGACATGCTGGAGGGACAGATTCATAACCCAGAGGCTCCCTTCACTCTGGAATAAAATCCCAGTCCAGGTTAGGCAGAGTCCCTCATTGACTCTCTCTTCAAGAGGAATCTTGATGAGTGGATGGGAGATCGTAGGTTTACCCCAGATATCACTTCTGTGTCACTGTTAGACAGAGGTACAGTATACTAACCTTGAAAAAGGGCATAGCAAAATAAAGGTGGCGAAAGGCAAACATATTCTGGCTAGGCTTATAAATGCCCTAGGGCAGATAGCCTAGTATGAACCTATGAAATCACCCAGTATTAGGGTGTTTGGTTGTATCGTAATATTTTCCAGTATGTTTAGAAAGGTGTAGTGAGAATCTTGGGGCATGGTGGGGGATCTGTAGCAAGCTACAATTTGGATTGCAGTCTTACCTAGTGTTAGTTGCACCTGGAGAATTTCAGATGCATTGTGTTTGGCAGCTAGCCTGGAGATGTGAATATCCTTGGTGAATATGGATACTCCTCCACCTTTTAGTGTTTCGGTCTTGGTTTGGTGGCCAAATGTGTTGTAACCTTGTATTGCAGGGGTGCTGTCTGGAGCCTTGAACCAGGTCTCCGTTACTGCACAGATATCAATTCCTCCATTTTTAGGAGTGCCTCAAGGGCGCATTTTGAGGTTTAGATTTCTAGCATTGAGTAGCATTACCTTAAGATTTTGTATGCTTAATCTGTTATGGTGGTGGTTTTGTCCTTTTGAACCTTGCCTAAAAAAGGCACTATAGGAGTGGCAAGAGCTTTAGCCAGTAACCTGAATCCCAGGGGTGACAGGTGTAGACCATCTCTGGCAAAGCATCGTGATTTTTTGATCGTGTCTTTCCAGGCAGACGGATACTGGATCCCCTTTGAATGACACCAGAAGCTTAGCCAATTGTTGAAGTCAATCATTTTGTTCTTATACTGTGGTATCATTCTGGGCGAAGACAGGATGCTACTAGGGGCTAGGGTCATACCTGCCTGGTCCACATGATCCAAGGGCTCTTCCATGTCTCTTTTCATGTAGTCCAGGGAGGTACATCTCTAGTTATTCACTCCAACATGGACAATGACAGAGTCATATTTGTACTTGTTGTGGAGTGACTTTGACTTGAGTGCATGCGTTGTGGCGGATCCTGGCACCCGACAGGCAGCTGACTGTAATTTTCTCCTTGCTCATCCTGGTGAGTGGGACATCAGTGTGCCTGACTATAGAGTCACCTATGACTAAAGTGTTTGGTACATTGTCTTGCCTTAGGGGCTGTTGTTGGGTGGCACACTGGTGTTGTGAGCTGTGTGTCACTTTGGTTGTGACTGGTGTTTGCGTTTCAGCTTTGGAGGTCCTTGTTGCTTGGGCAGTTTAATGTTAAGGGCCTTTGCATATGTGGGTTTAGTTTTGCTATGTGTGGGTGTTGAGGGTGTGGATTTTGAAGGACTGTGTGTTGCTTGAGGTGTAGTGCAGGTGTTAACCTTCTCCTCTTGACTGTCTAGCACAATCTTGGCTGGAAGGAGGTTTGCTTCCAGTTTGGCTATGTAAGTGCATCTCTCGCAGGTTGTAGTGTTGGGTGGTAGGAGGAGAGGGTTGTCTGTGTACATGAGGCAGTTGCAGCATTGCCCCAGTATGCCCAGATTCACCAGGTGGACAGGAGAAATCACCGGAAGCTGACCCTTGGACATGCCTGTTAGGTGCTTTTTTTTGTAAAGTACAAGAGCTGTTTTCCCTTACCTTTGCAAGGTACTTTGCAATTATAGTCTTAGTGCCTATGATTAATTTCTCCTTATTGACAAGGAGAGTTGAGTGCTTGTATCCGTTTAAGGCTTCCTAGTGCTTTCCAGCAGGTTCTAGAGCGTGTGCAAGTCACACAGGGTCAGATTTTAGTGCTACTACTGAGAAGCCAGCTAGTTTTAAGGGAAAATTTGAAGAGCAGACTTTCTGGCACCTGGAATAGTTTAACCATAGCCCTGTAATCGGTAGTTAATTGTTGGTTCCATGTGTCAAGAACAACAGAACTGGTCTGTTGAAGAAATGCCTAACCCAGAAGTCCTATTATGATGAGACCAGCAAATTGCTCAATCCATTACAAGAGGGAGAAGTGGTAAGGATGCAGATGTCTAAAGGTTATGATTAGATTGGTGTCATGAAGAATATTGGTCCAGAGCCAAGATCGTACATTTTGGAATCAGAAGGAGCAATTTTTAGGTGGAATCAGAAGCATTTGAGACCGGTATATGAGCCTATACCACAGCACGTAGCCTGTGAGAGACTCATCTCGGAGTGAGTTGTCCAGTGTTAAAATTCCTGAAGAAGTTCCAGAGGACATTCCTGTTCCTATGATGAATCCAAAAGTTCCTGTTATGAATTGTGCACAGCAGACTGTCCCTGTTGCTAAACTTGGCCCAGATTGTTATGAGGTATGGTCGAATGTCTAAACCCTGTAGCAGATGCGAAGCAACTTGGACATGAACATGTGTTTTTTGTTTCCAATTTAAGTACTAATGTATGTCTGTCTCTGATATTGTTTTTTCAAAGGGCAATCTTTTTTTAAGAGGGAGGCTGTAGATCAATATGTATGTATGCCATTAAAAAGCTATCCAAGGGCTTGCACAAGTGTATAAATACTGAGCATGTGTGAGCCTGACTGCCATTTTCTAATAAGCAGTTGAGATGTAATCCTGTATGTATATAAGGTCTGCCTGTTAACTAGTTTGTTCATATTTTAAGATGCTGCTATCCATCCTGATGTGTTTCTGTAGCATCTAAATGAAAACCTCAGCCTTCTTATGTGTGTTAGAGATGAATGAACAACACTACCAAAACCTATTATCATGGGAAATACAAAACTAAACCACCTGGGTGGGCACCACCATAAATAAACTCTACAAGAAAGAAATATCTTAAATTGTACTGCAGACCCATAACCTCTCTTCTGAAAGAAAATGTCAGAAATAGTATGAAAAAACTGAAAAACACTGTTCAGTCCACCAGAGGAATCTGTGACCCCTAGGAAGGCTTGTAATGCCATAGGAAACAATACCCTAATTGCTCTGAATGTTTCTGTAATTATGCCTCATATTGTAACTGAATAGACATTTGCCAATATCTTTGTAAACAAATTTAGTGCCATTTCACCTGTGAGACTTCTATCCAGCAGCTGTCAGGAAATCCTTCTACTTAGCACAGCTTATTTCCAAAGGAATCATAAAGGTCAAAAGAGGTAATCACTCCCTTGTCTGTAGCAATTAGACCAATTATCAAGTGCATTGTCCTTTTCTTGATGCATCTCGGTAGGGTTGCCAAATGATTACAACCTCTAAGATTCTTAATCAAAAAGATTACAACCTCTAAGATTCTTAATCAAAAAGATCACAGACCTTAAGTCCCTGAGCTATCGAGAGACTGAAAGCTGTAGCCCTTTGTTCACTGTGTTGGATCTGTCATCAAAAGTCTGTTTCACTTACCATGCCATTAAATAACTGGTTGTCCTTGACCTACTGTATCTCTAAGTGTAATGGCTGTTTCAGTATTGGAAGCGGGGACTTAAATCTTCACCAACACATAAATACCAACACATAAATAAAAACAGTAGAGACAGGGAGGTGCTTTGTTATAAGCCTAACATTTGGAATAAATTTCCCTTGCATGTACACCTCACTACCCTCCTTTAAACATAACCTAGTTGACCGACTTTTTTTCTTCACAGATTTACTCCAGAACTGACTGGTGTAACCCTTTTGAAAAGGGGGGGTGTAGCCTGAGAGAGGGCATTGGCATTAATGGGTATAAGACTCAATAGCCATTAAACACCTATGAAGTCTATGAAATAAAAGGCTATGACCCTCTTCACTGATGCATGTTTGATACATATGATGTACAATTTATCAAAATGCACTGGGTACCTTTGATGTAGTTAGTCACTTTCTTTTGCTGATGGTGTACATGTCTTGATGAAAAAGGCTTTTGGTGAGCTTTGCATGATACACAGTTACTGGAAATTGTGTTTCTAGAGATCTAGAAGTAGATATATCCACAATCCATTATCCTTAAGTACGGTTTTGTTATTGGGTGACCTTACCATTATTCAAGAGCAGTTTAACAGCTTCACAATGGTGGTGACCAACTGGCTTGTGAACAAAGCTCAGTAGGAGGGAGGTCTTGTTGATAGAACTGCATTCCAATGTGGCAGTCAGGTAGAGCGGCTAATCATAATTAGCAGTGTGGTTTCCCCTGGAAATGCCAGCAGCTCCTGATTTTACACTGCTGTTGGATTCCAAAAATTATTTGGCAGTGTTCACTGTTAGAGGAAAAAATCAACAGGGTCAAATGACTGTAGTTGTCCAGTCACTCCTATGGAAGCAGTAGTGGTACAGGTAAGCTCAACAAAGACGTGTGTGTGTGTCTGCACATGCCTGTGGGCTAGGGTAGGGATTAAAGATCCTGAATGATATCTGCATATGTTAGAACATGTGTATGGGTGAGTGTTTCCATGATTATGACTAATGCAATGATTAGGGCCACTAAGAAGAACACTACCTCTGTCAGGGTTGATTGCACTGTTAGAGTTCATTCCAGAGACATGCTAGTAATGAGGTCTACCTCATTGTGTCATAGCAGTCTCTGAATTGATTTTCTCACCATCACAGGTAGGCAAGTTTCAGTGAATGGGGAGTACTTTGCTGGACTCCAGGGATTGTCTGTCTTGGGCTATTTTAGTTCTTTTATTTAACAGCCTAGATTCAGAATGGTTCAGCATTTATTACTGGTATAAATATTACTAAAACACCGTTGGAGTTGTCTGCCACCCTCAAAGAAGACAAGTGAGGGATCTTGAATTATACTGAAAAAAATCAGTAGTTTAATTCTTATACAAAAAAATGTATACAAAAATAACAAGCCCTCCTTTCAAGTCTGAAATCATACTAATGTTATGTATTTATGCTTGTAGTAATTTTTTGTTTACTTTGGTCGGAAGACAACTGAAAACCTGTATAACTTGTTTTCAGCTGACAAATGTATAAAAGTTTCACTCTGTTGATTTACAAAGGCTATTCTTGCCTGAATTCTACCTTAACTTCAAATGAGAATTTCTATCTCTCTACTACTTCAGGTAAGACTTTTTTAACAAGAAATGTGTTTATTCAAGTATTATTTGACATACGCAATCGTATGTTTATATAAATGGAAAGGTAATAGAATGGGAAGACACCAATAATTTATTTGGACTGCAGGTTAGAGATTGCCTTCCCTGTCAGGGATTTATATCGGAGTATAGGCAAAGCGAAAGAAATAGGGGGGTCCTAAACAAAAGACCTGTACTGGTAGAATTAGTAGAATCTTGAACAGAAGCTGATGTTAAAAAAAGAATAATTAATAGAGCATATAAAGTATTGCATGATAACTATAAGAATCAATCAGAGGAGATTAGAAAGGATTGGGAAGAGAGATTGGGTAAACAATTCATAAAGAAACAATAAGGGATATATGTATGTCTTTCAAATATGCAACAAAATCTAGAAGATTTAGGATCTTTGCTTGGAAGTGTTTACATAGGTATTTTTATACTCAAAGTAAACTCCAAAGAAATTTTCTGGCAAAAACACTCTCTATAATCCCCTTTTATTGTTTTGTACAGCCCAATAGCTTTTACATAAAGTAGGCAAGAGAATGTGTGGCACAGTTGTGCATTGGCTAACATTGCTGCCTCACAGCAAGAGTTCTTCAGTTCTCAGCTGGGTTACATTCTGTGCAGAGTTTTCATGTCCTTGTGTTTACGTGTCTTGTCTACATGTGCTCCAGGTCCTCCCACAACATTCCAGAGACATGTAGTAGGTGGATCAGGGACTCTAAATTGTTCATAGATGTGAGACAGCGATGTAGTAGTACTGTGCAGGGACTTGGATAGTACTGTAATACTCTCAGAAGTGTGAAGGGTACCAAGACCTAGACTTTATGAAATTCCTGGGGAAAGATTGGGTTGCCTGGCAAGTTCCAGCATGAATTCACAGCAGGTAGAGCCTGTCAGAATAACCTGGTCTAGTCCTATTACTGGGTAGGTGCATGACCTCTTTGGATTTCATTAATGCTTTTGATGCTGTCACACCCTACTTACATAGTGCAAAAGACAGCAAGGGTACAAGCAAACACAAAACTGTGTGGAATTGAGCATAAATTATGGGACAACTAGGAGGAAAACGTGATACTTACAAGAGAGCTCTGAGGGAGTAAAGGAATGACAGGTGGTATTCCACAAACTAACCACCAAAATACCGGCACTCTGTGTAAAACCAACCAAAAAATAATAAACACTGAAGGCAACAGGGAACAACCTCTCAAAAAATATTAGCGCAAAAACTATTTAACGCTTTCGTCAGTCAGATTTCATCAGAAATACAAACCTATCCAAAACTTACGTATGTATGTGTGAAAAAACAATTAACTAATATTTTATTTATTTATTTAAGTTTGACAGGGGAAGTCTACTGGGCCAAGAAGGGACCGTTTTCAGTGGAGGACCGGGGAGAAAAGCTCCACAATAATTGCAGGTCACATTTCACAGGTTACAAAAGGACATAGTTCATACAGCTAATTAAACATTTACAGATACGCTCCAAGATATTTGCAATTGGCTTGTCACAGTGTTACAAAAATGAAAAGACATAATTCAATACATAAATTTCAACATTTACATAAAGTGAATATTTTTGTTATAAACTCAATTGCAGGTTTAACATTTCAAAATGTATATCTACTATCCATTAGTAGGTTAGGAAAATATTATGCATGGAGAGGGTAATAGTATAATTGAGATTGGAGATTATAGTTCAATAGATATTAGAGAGAAAATTAGTTTTTGGTACGGGAGGGATTGTTTTAGGTGGGATGAAGTAATAGTAGAGGTAGTTGGATGAGTCAGTGCAAGGTGGAATGATGGGGAGGAGTTTAAGTTCATAATCAGTTAAACAATAAGATGCTAAAAACAATCGGATACTAAAAATAAATTGGCCCATACAGTGGAAATACAGAGCAAATTAAATAACCAATTTAAAGCACTTTATATTCATCATATAGTTTAAACATGGTGGGCTGTCTGCACCAAACCTCAACTGCCATAAAGTCTCTTTTCTTTCCACTCTATTTTTTAAATTCCAACCCCTTAAATCTTTTTTGTACATGTTCTAGGATGGAAAAACTGAATTTTTATATAGAGTGCAACTAACAGAATGAATTTTGATGGCATAATAATGTTCTTTAATCCGCTTGTTCAAATTTCTAGTGGTCATGTCTAAACATAAGGTAATATGGACTATATTCTGGGTGCTACAATTAAACCTACCAGGTATACCAATGGTGTAATTCAAATTATGTAAGCTAACATAAGGACCCTCATGTATGTACCTACAAGTGTTACAGTTGTAGCACTTGTACATACCTTTAGACCTATCTGTGGAAGGAAGGGAAATTTTAGTGTCATCTTTTTCTAACATTCTTTTAATAGTATGACAAAAACTACTACCACTATAAAAGGCTCACTTACTGTGTCCAAAGCAAAAATTCCAGCAACAAACTAATAGGAAGATACAGAAACAGCTGATATATCCAGTTCAAATATTTTACTGCAGTGCAACAAAACACAAGCGCTTTCACCATGCAGGCATCATCAGATGCATTACAAAGGCACTAACATACACACACCCCTATTTATACATCAGAAGTCACATGATACAAATTCAAATTTAAAACCACAGATTTAAAAACACAAAACATAAAAAAGACATATAAATTTAATATAAAAAACAACATCATCAGACATAAATAATACATGTTAAAACTATACTTTGATGTTAACTACCTTCTTGGGGGTCTCTTCTTTAATTTAGGTACTAATGGAACTGATTCATTAAGCCCATGTCCCACATCAGCCCTGAACCTCACTATTGATGAGGATTCTAAATCCTTAGTCTTTGCACGTATGTCACCTTGCCTCACATTCTCAAACCCTAGCAATAACTAAAATTTTAAAACTATGACTGGAGTCCGTACTCAAAACATGCTTTGCTAATGCACTAACCACATTACCTTTATTAATATGGTAGATGTGTTCTTTATTACACAGGGGCAGTCTTCATCCGACCTATGTATTTAGAAGTGTGGCTTCTAATCAGTTTTATAGAGCCTCAAGGTTAAATGCTAGGGATAGTGATTTCATTGGTGAAGTTGATAATGTGAAGATGAACTTCAAGGAGAGAGGTTATGAGGAATATCTTATTCAAAATAACGTAGTTGACATTTTTGATAAAAGGATGAATGAAGCCAGACCATATTTTTACAGGTGATAAAGTTTGTTAGGAGGCGGGAAAGCAAGTATAATGCAGGTTTGAGGTTTAAAGTTACTTATACTAGTGATGTAGAGAGTTATAAGGATATTTTAAACACTGAGGTGTTCTTAGAACTGATAATGATATGTCTAGGCACATACCCGAAGTGCCATGTTTTTTATATAAAAACAGTAGGTCACTGAAGTAGTTTGTGTTATCCTAAGGTTGCAAGTAGGAATTCTCGTATAGTTGGAACTAAACCATGTGGTCATTGCAACTGGTGTGCATATATTGACAGCAGTTGCAAATTTGAACATCCTGACCTAGGTGGTAGTTATAATTTCACAATAACAGCTACATGTGATACCTTGCATATTGTTTATTTAGCTTACTGCACTGCATGTAAAGTTTTACTTGGGTAAGACTGACCGTCCCTTTAGAGAGCGCATAAGAGAACACATTTACCATATTAATAAAGTAATGTGGTTAGTGCATTAGCGAAGCATGTTTTGAGTACTGACTCCAGTCATAGTTTTAAATTTTTAGTTATTGCTAGGGTTTATGACAATGTGAGGCAAGGTGACATACGTGCAAAGACTGAGGATTTAGAATCCTCATGGATAGTGAGGTTCAGGGCTGATGTGGGACATGGGCTTAATGAATCAGTTCCATTAGTACCTAAATTAAAGAAGAGACCCCTAAGAAGGTGGTTAGCATCAAGGTATAGTTTTAGCATGTATTATTTATGTTTGATGTTGTTGGTTTTTTATATTAAATTTATATGTCTTTTTTTATGTTTTGTGTTTTTAAATCTGTGGTTTTAAATTTGAATTTGTATCATGTGACTTCTGATGTATAAATAGGGGTGTGTGTATGTTAGTGCCTTTATAATGCACCTGATGATGCCTGCATGGTGAAAGCACTTGTGTGTTATTGCACTGCAGTAAATATTTGAACTGGATATATCAACTGTTTCTGTGTCTTCCTAGTGTTAGCTTTTTTGTGTACAAAATACGGTGTGCGACCCAAAGCTACATGTAAATCACTGTTTCCAGAAATGATTTTCAAATTTATTATGGATGACTGATTTTATCTTATTACTGTCAACTGTCATATCTAAAACATATCTAGGGGACTATAGAACCACCAGTAAGACAAATGACACCTTTAGCCACTAAACCATTATCTAAAATATGTTGAAAATCTGTTCTTCTATTTCTAAATCAATTTTATCTAATATTACCAATGGATAACCTCTATTTAAGAATAACTTGGTGATAAAATCACTTTCTTTAAAAAGATTCCAAATAATCACTAGTCATACGAGAAGCTCTTATATACTGCCCTTTAGGAATGTTTTTTGTTTCATAACACTAGGATGATTGCTACAGTAGTGCAAATAATTAACACATGTATTTTTTTCTTTATATTTTACTAGAAAACTTTTTGTCAGAATTATTCCAACTTAATTCCACAAACAAATAATTCATTTTGTGGCCTACTTCACCAAGTGTGAATGTTAGAAAACCACAGCTTGCATTGAGTGGGTCAAGAAAGGCATTATATGAGTTAGTGGACCCTTTAATGATGAAAAATAAATCGTTAATAAAAGTACTATAAAATAAAATCTCAGGAAATAGACTAATGATGGGTAAGATCTCTTTCCCACCACCCCATGTCTAAACGAGCATAAGCTGGAGCTACCGTAGCTCCCATCGCTACTCCTTGAAGTTGCCTGTAGTATTTTTTTGTTAAAAATAAAATGGTAGTTTTCTAACAACAATTTTAATAAAAAACTACATGTCTTGACAGTGCAATCATTCCACGTGGTGTATTTGTACAAAAAATTAGACACGTATTCCAAACCCTCTAACTGCGGTATAGAGGTGTATAAAGAAGCTACAGCCACTGTTGACATAAAAAAATGATCACTGTTGCATTCTGTTACTTTTTTGTCTAAACTAAACAACCTAATTTGCTTTAAAAACTACAATGAATCTTTAATGTATGATGGTAATTTTTGAAATAAAGGAATCAAAATCGAATCCAAGTATAAAGAAATGCCCTCCGTTACACTCCCAGAAGACACTACAGGCCGAAAGGGGGAGGGGTTGGTAAGGTTCTTATGAACCTTGGGTATACCAAAAAGTATAGGAAATAACAGTCCACCAAGTAATTATTAATGCAAGCACAGCCTCCTGTCTCAGAACGTAATAGAATGCACCAGCAGGACACCAAGGTTCAAAAATACAAGAAGTTTAATCCAATGGAAAACACAATTGCAGTTAAGCGCTTTCATCCACTAGGGACTTCCTCAGAACACATATTAAAAACTACTACTCCATTAAATACATTTAAAAACATCACATGTCATTCCATCATTAAGGGTTTAAAGTGCTAGTGCCTAAAATGCTAGTGCCTAAAAAAACTTCCTTTAATATAAAAACTGTTGTCTCTATTTATTTAATAACTTACATTTGCAATTCATTTGATTAATATACAAGAGATATACAAGAGTATGTCAAACACAGTAACTCAACATGTAACACTTACTTACAATTATCTAAAATCGGTTTTATGGAGACATGCTCATTGATGCCATCGGCCTTCATAAACCTTAAATCATGTTCATTCTTAAGTTCCATTATTATTTTTCTTTCATCCTTACTTAAATTAAAATAAGAATGAGCAGGTTTATAATTTAACAATCTTATGTCTTTTTCAAAAAAATACTTCAAAAACTTTAAGCATACTATGTAAAGCAGGGTTAAAAACTGAAGGCTTTTTAACAACATCAGATGCTTCAAGATTCACATCTTTTAAAATGTACATAAGATTCCTAGTGTACAATTTAAGTTCCAATAAAGTGTTAGGTAAGTTGCCTCATTTGCTAGGTACAAAATTGAAGCCTAACTTTAATACACGTAGATGTAGTCCAGAAAACTCAATCCCCCAGATTCAGTAAACTTCCATGCAGGAATAGCTTATTCCTGCATGGAAGGAACCATTTCCATGCAGCACGGCAGCACGCCATGCATTTTCATGAAAGCCTGCTGCCGTGCTGTAAAATGGACACAGTTCTGTGTACGAGTGTCTAAGAGCAGTGCTGTCACAATACACATGCCCCCGGCACACCAGAATTGCCATAAGGCAATTTAAATGGAGCAAGAATGCTTGTAACACCCCCAACCCATCAGGGTAAGAAATCTGGACAAAGCCATAAGGGACAATCGTCCCTACAAACCCAGAAAGTTGATAGAATAACAGGTTTAGCATAAGCATGAATTTTCAGCAGGGTATGATTTAAAAACGCACACCTCCCAACCCGTCAGAGTAAGGAATCTGGACAAAGCCATAAGGGACAATCATCCTTACAAAGCCAAAAAGCTGATAGAAAAACAGGTTTAGCATTAGCATGAATGTTCGTCAGGGTATTAAACATATAACGCGCACCTCCCAACCCGTCACAGTAAGGAACCTGGACAAAGCCATAAGGGACAGTTGTCCCTACAAATGGAGAAAGTTGATAGAATAAAAGGGTTTAGCATTAGCATGGATATTCTGAAGGGTACGAAGTAAAAAACAAATAATTTTTTTTTCATATGTGCAATAAAGTTTGTGTAGCTGAGTAGGTGTGCCCGTTGCTTAGCTATGCTTAGCCCAGCTGAAACAGCACAATAAGTTAAATAGCAACAGACATCCAACATATGTGCAGTAGTGTAGCGGTTAGAACGTACACCTTGCTTGTAGTCATTCACGGTTTGAGACTCGCCAAAGCCATTTCCATGTTGTATGTGTGATCATTGCAGTTTTAATTTATTTGTAAATTTATGTAGGAAGTAACTTATATTTCCCAACCAGAGTAGTGTATTAGTCACAGATGTGATGTGTCAGTGTAATAATGTAGTGAAACCCCCATATAAACACAAGTGCCCCATGCAGTATAGTCTCACAAGAATAAATGTAATTATAGCACATTGGGGGATGTCATGTAATGAATGATGAATCAATCCCATACAGGTGGTAGTCCAATAAAATGAAACATAAGCAATGCACAGCTATGCTAACTGGGTGTAAGCATTATGTATATATGAATGCTAACCAATGAGTAGCCCAGCTAAGTGGACTTGCCTGTTGGTAAGCAATGCTGAACCTGCACCTTTAAGCACTGCCAACCTTAGCCAAGCAGGTTTGCCTACACCTTAGCTTAGCTCAGCATGTTCAAAACCATCCAATCATGGCAAAAGGTGGGAAATTGGCCATATCTAAACCCTGCAGGTGGGAATACATAACTGGTTGTAGCTCCCCACAGTGTGGCAGGTGTCTGAGAGGGCATGTGCTTTTGGGCACAGCGCTGGGGCATACAGGAGTCCAAGGTCATGGTAGGACTCCTGTAAAAAAAAATGACGCGAGACTGCTGCAGGACCAGTACCAGGGCTCCCAATACAAAGCGGAAGCTTGGGAAAGTCTTGCCCGTGATCTCACTAGTGCCACTGGTATCCCTCGGACTGGTGAGTAGGTCCAGCACCACTATGCCAACTTGAAGCGGAAGAAGAGGGAGCTCTTGGAACAGTGAGTCCAAGAAGCAAGACAGAGGGGAGATGTCCCAGCAGTGTGTAAGTATTCATAGCAGTAACTGTTTACCAAAGTCCAGCCTGTGTATGTGATGGATAGGTATGCCTAAGTGCTTCTCTGTTTTCATTATAGCTCCAGCTGACCGAGCTGTGAACCAGGAAGCCCATACCAGTAGGTTGCAAAGGCTGCCTCATGAGGCTGGTGAGTAGCAATCCTGCTTGTAGTAGTCATACCAAATAAATATAAAGGAGTAAAATGTCACCTGGCAGTATAAAAAATGTGTATAGTTTGCACTGAATAAACCAGATAATATGACAGTAATAGTCCCATATAGGTCATATTTAAATAATAGTGTAACTGCCTGGCAATAAAAGTTCTAAATCCTGGACTGGTTGTGTTTACTCTGGTATTGTCTGGCATGAAATGTTGCTTTCACCAAGATCTGATATCTGAATAGTAATGTTGTGTTAACCACTGTTTCCCCACACTGTGCTACTTAAAATATGTCTGTATACGAATGTTGTAATTACAAAGTCAGATTGTACAACAAAGAGAGACTTGGAAAACATTGAAGGAAGAGACAGCAGTTTCTCAATAGCTCACCCTGATGGTATACAACTTGTATTTTTTAGCAGACACAGCCATGGTTTGAATCCCAGGAATGGTAGTTAGCTGTATGCATAATTACAACTAGGATTTTGTGAATATGTGTAGAAACAGGTAGTGTTAACAAACATAACCCCACAGGTCTTCCAGGTAAGAGAAGTAGAAAGTAGCTATAAGACAGTTGAATTGTACACGGTGTACAAACAGCCCTAGCCAAGGCCATAAGGTATTGTAATAATACCTGTAGAGTAATGATTAGAACAATGATCATTAAAGTTGTGAGTACTGCAAGGATATACAAGTTGTTAATTGGCATCTCTTTCCCCACCTTATCTGCAACAATAATCTAAACACACAAATCAATGGGTATGTTTTACATCAAACCAACGGTTGGGACATGTGTCCTATTGTTCAACAAATATTGAAATGTGTTTCTATTAATGTTCCATGTTCCATGTTGAAATACTATCATTGGTGGCCTGTTGCTATCAATGTAACCTGCATACAGTTGTAATGGCCACTGTGGTTCCATATATGCATGTCTTCTGTTTGCAATGCAACTGTTACAAATGTGTTGCGTTAATGGGAATATCTATGCATGCTGTTATAACTAATCCTGGATTGTGCTATCACTAACCCACATATGTTCTAAAACTGCAACATCATAGCACATTTGGGAAGGCCGGTCCCAGCGGACCCACCTCATCTGGCTATGGCACCGGGCCCCAGTATGTCTGAGACCCACCCCAGGACCTCCTTGTCTGCTGGCCTTGCACCACCTATGGGTGGAACTGCCTCAGGGGATGGGGCTCTTCCCCCCCCCCCCCTGGGAGCAGGCATGGACAGGATACCATCACCCGAAGCCAGGTCCGAGGGTTGGTGTGTAGTGATATCCAAAAGGAGTTTGAAGATCTGCTATGCCAGCTTGAGGGCTGCATGGTGCAGTTAGGGTCACCCTGCCCCTCCTGCTCAGCCCCCAGCACAGTCACCTTCAGGGCCTTGAAGGTGCAGTGGTGACTGCCCATTGGTGGGGACCTCAGTCCCAGTGTTTCCATTTGGGACTCATGGGCTTCTGATTTCCAAACACCCCTCCCCATCCAAGGTGTTTACCCCCCACACGTCATATACCGCCCCTGTATGCTGTCTTGTCTGTCTTCCTTCCCAACCTACCTCCCAAAATATACCTACTATCCTTCCCCAACATCCCAATCTCCCCTTAAAAAAAAATTAAAAAAAAGGGCAATCTGTTCCCCCCCACCCAAAAAAATTTCACCCCATACATACCTGTCCATTTTACACGTGTCCACTGGACACATGTAATCTGGTCTAATTAGCATCGCAACATATTATTGTTGTCCTCACCCCTCTTCCAGGGGTTTGAGTGTCCAAATATACCTCCAAATTCAGTATATATGCACAGCTGAAAAGAAAAACACTCTGATAAAATGCCTTACAGAATAAACATAGAAAAATCCAAAAATAACTGAAAAAGGCAACACCAAAGCAGATAATCCTATAATATGAACTTTTAATCCAACTGATTATAAACACAGTGAGCGCTTTCACATTATCACAATGTTTCATCAGACTTTAAGTAAAAACCATTAACTGCCAACCATAAATAGCGAATTCAAACCTTTCTGACCTATGGTTCAACAGAAACGATTATGACATAATGTTAAAATTTTAAATTTAAAAAGACATGCTTTATAAACCCCAAAGAATGGATGAACGGAGAACAAAAACGAGCACTAATAACTCAAATTTTTCTCTGCTTAACAGGATTCCAATAAAGGCAGTTCCACACACAGCCCATAATAGCAGCAAGGCACAAACTGTCAGTGACCATGTAAATAAAGACAGTTTATTTAAACCATATTACAAAATAAAATTAAATTGATTTTCTCATTTAAAATATCTTTTGACATAGCTGCATCTAAGTAGTGTATCTCATCTGTGTTAAATTCATGTGTAAAACTAAGAAACTCAGTAGAGCTGTTAAAAAAAAAAAAAAATTCCATAACTTTTGAAATCATCCTGAGTACCCTTCCAATATCGTCCAAAAAACGAAAATATTTAACAATATTGTCCATAAATGGAGAAGTGAAAACAAAATGTAACTCCCAGTATAACATGACTATGTTGGCGTAAATGGAGGCGCATGCTGCCCCCATAGCCACACCATCCAACTGTTGAAAAATGTCTCCCTGGAAGTAAATGAAATTGTTTTTGAGAACCAACTCTGTATTCTCTAATACAAGTCTAAATTCGTGTTCATTAAGAAATTTGAATTCCGTTAACATGTGTTCAAACCACTCTAAACCTGTATTGTGTGGAATGATGGAAAACAAAACCTTTACATCGACAGAGAGAAATGAGTAATGGGATTGGTATTGTAGTTGATTCATTTTAACAAATCCCAGGAATCAATCAAAATGTGTGGGTAGGATTTGTAGAAGGGCTTCAATTTTGTGTCCACATAGATCGCTAGTGGTTGGGTTTTGGAGCCATCTGATGTCACAATAGGTCTTGGGTTTATACTATCTTTGTGCACCTTGGGGATGCCAAACATGGTAGGAAGAAAAGATTTATCAACCTTAAAAATATGTATAAAAAAGGTTTTAATGTCATCAGACCCTCAGAGAAAGAGTAAGAGAGCATATTTATGCTATAAATAAAGATGATTATAAGAACGCATTAGCTAAACATGTGCTAACCCATGGTATGACCCACAAATTTAAGTTTAGAGCATTAGAATTGATTAAGAAATCAGGCAGGTTAGGGAATGTTAAGACTTACACCGAGGGTCGAGAAAGTAGATGGATAATATTGCAAGCACATAAAATGAGTGGACTGAATGATAGGATGACATTAAAACCTTTTTTATCAGCTAGACCACATGCACATTAGGCACTTTAAATAGAATTTTAAATTTTCACAGCTTTATGTGAATGATTTTTAGACGTATGCATACATATATATTTTTAGTTAGTTGTTAGAATGAACTACACTACATATATTCTTTAATTTTATTTAAATATAAAAAGTGTGTTTTTTGTGACATAAATATATGTATTTCATTAATATTTATACATTGAATGCACGTGTCTTACAAGTGTTTCTTATGATGCATGCTTTATATATGTATATATTTCGAAGAATGTTGTTTATAAAGCATGTCTTTTTAAATTTTAACATGATGTCATAATAGTTTCTGTTGAACCATAGGCCAGAAGGGTTTGAATTCTCTATTTATGGTTGGCAGTTAATGTTTTTTACTTAGTCTGATGAAACGTTGTGATAACGTGAAAGCGCTCACTGTCTTTATAATCAATTTGATTAAAAGCTCATATTATAGGATTATCTGCTTTGGTGTTGCCTTTTTCAGTTATTTCTGGATTTTTCTATGTTTATTCTGAAAGGCACTTTATCCAGGACTGTGTTTTTCTTTTCATTTGGATACATTGTTTCTCAACAGTTGCTGGAACATGGCAGAGGGAGTATTGTCTTTTAGAGGGAAGTGATTCCTTCCAAAGATTTTTCAATGTTGAAAGCAACCCTTTGTTACGCCTTACTACTACAGAATTGATGAAAGAAGGGGAAGAGACAGTAAGTATCCTTAGGAACATTAATGTTTTGCAGTTGACAAGAAAGTTAGAGAATAAAATGACTAAACTAAAGTCTATGCAATGGGCGTGTCTAGTTTTAAGGTGGTACTGAGATGATTACGTGTTTTAAAAATGCCTACCTTCGGTACCACCTATCCTGAACTGCTAATAAAATGGCAAAAATTGAACTTGGACACCAGCCATGGCTACATCAAGCTTCTAATTGAGCAGTATAAGAATATAGAAGCAGTGTTGGCCATGGAAATTACTTCTACAAGAAATGAGCTCAAGGATGTCTTAAGTGTGACAGAAATGGACAGCTTTATCAGCGATCTCACCATAGGTTTAATGACACTTGATAATAAGTTATTACAGGAGAAGAAGAAGAAATTGGAGAGCGACTTCAACAATTTCCGCAAGGGTAATGTCTTCACGGAGAGTATTTCCACCTTCCACAAGCAGAGAGGGGCAGATCACTGAAGGTACAATGATGACGACATCGGAAACAATGGCACAGGTGGTGCAACAAACTGAAGGATTGAGGGGAACTCAGACCAGCAGTGCTCAAGGAAGCACCATGTGTTTGCCAGGTAGGGAAGTCATCTCACACCTGGGCAGCATGGATGTCAGAAGGAAAGTTCAATAAGTTCAACAGGAAACGGCTACAACTTCCACAGAGAATGTGGAAATACCAGTAGATGATAGCAACAACCTTTTTTCCTTTCCATTACCAATACACCAGATAGAGAGGCAAGTTTGGTCTGCACAGAACCATGTGAGGAAGCACAAGGGTTCAGAAGAGAGGTACAAATTTCAGCGCAAGGTGCTACGACCGATACAGAGGACTTGATTATTAGCTTATCCAGGTACATACTTTCTAATGGTGAGAGATCTGGTCTCTCATTTATACTGTCGAAAAACTCTGACTTAATGGATGTGATTATAGACATTAAAATGTTCACTAGAAATGTGGCGCTGAAAATGATGTTTGGGGATAATATGAACAATGTTTATAAAGTGTTTAAAAAACCTTCTGCATTTTATACCTCAGACGCATCCACTTTTAGATGCATTTGAAAGAGCTTGTGAAAGTGATTTATTACGATTGTCAATGTCACACACCTGGCCTGACTTTTTTTTAATTTAACTAGTAAAGAGTCTGAAGCCTTGAATAGACTGCGGAACAATGCTGAGATAGTAATTAGACAGGCAGACAAGGGTGGAGCTGTGGTGGTGTTGGATAGAGATTTTTATAAGAGAAAAATGGAGCAACTATTGGTTGACAATAAGTTAAGTAAGGTGCAACTAGACAAGATCATAAAAAGTGTTCATAGTGAATTGTATGACCTTCTCTTATGTAGAGTAATAGCCATAGATCTGTATAGATACTTTTTGGTTGAGAAACCAATCATCCCAACTTTCAGGGGACTGCCAAAGGTCCATAAAAGTTTGATGGACCCCGATATGAGACCTATAGTCTCTGGGAGGGGATGGCTTACAGAAACTCTGTCCATTTATTTGGAAAAACAACTTAGACCAGTGGTAGATGGTGTATCCACTATAATTAGGGATACACAACCGTTCTTGGAGACCTATGTTGTGTATGTTTTTTCTGATGCAGACAATGGTAATGAACTTTTGGTTTCGCTTGGTTTTTTTTTTTTTTTTTTACATCCATACCAAATAACGCAGGAATGGAGTATGTTAAGCTGTTATTAATCGAAGGAGTGCCAAGGGATCTCATTATGAGATACATGTCATTGTTGGACATTGTATTGAATAACAATGTCTTTATATATGAAGAGGAATATTTTCTACAAACCAAGGGGGTGGCAATGGGCACCCCATGTGTGAATTCATATGCCAACCTAGTGTTGGCATATTTTGAGAAGACATATTTATTGAACAGTGGAGATTATGGGGAGTACATTGGTTACTACAAACATTTTGTAGATGTTTTTCTTGCATGGAAGGACACTAGTGAACGATTGGAAGAATTTGTGGAATAGCTGAATGGGACAACAGATTTTCTGTATTATTAATGTGTGTTCCCAGAAGAGATTACAATTTTTAGATGTGCGATTGAGTAAGGAGGAAGATGGATTACACACTGATATATTTAGGAAATGATGTTGGGAAAAACAGCTTCTTACATCGGAGCAGCATGCATCCAACTCACATTTATCCTAGTATAATGAAGAGTCAGATACGAAGGGTATCAAGATTTACTAGGCATGATGAATCGTACAGAGAAGCATGTAAGACATTGGCAGATAACTTTAAACAATGCGGTTATAAGGATGGAGAGAGAGGGAGATCTATGCATAATAGTAGGTCCCATAGGAATAGAAAAGGAAGATTATGCTTCCAAAGGAATACAAATATCGAAATGAGGGGCTTAGTGATTATTTCGTTTACTAATAGGAATAATAAGGTAAGGGAAGTAATAGAGAGAAATTGGGGATTATTGAATGTAGATGAGGACATTACCATGATAGTAGGAAATAGGCCAAGATACACGTATAGAAATACAAAATCACTTAAGCGATTACTTTGTTATGAGCAAGAAAATATTCATACTATAAGATATTCAGGCAGACTGGGGACATTTGCTTGTAGGGACTGCAACCAGTGCCCATACATGGCAGGTGATAATACATTTGTTCACCCTGATACGAGACAGGAGTGCGCGTTTAAACAATACGCAGATTGTAAGACTTGGGACTTGGTGTACCTGCCACAGTGCCAGGTATGCAAGTCCTTCTATGTAGGTAAAACCAATAGGACCCTCAGAGAAAGAGTAAGAGAGCATATTTATGCTATAAATAAAGAATTAAATAAGAAACAAATAAACTCACTGAAAACAAAAACGGAACGCCACTGCAGCCAGAACGATGTAAAAGAAAAGAAACGCAATTTATTTCAAGACCAAAACAGCGTTTTCGCTTCCAGAAAGCCAGAAGCTTCATCAGCAGTTGAAAGGATTAAAACCAAATGCATTTAAAACAAAGTAACTGGCGCTTGTTGACGACATCACCACAAGCACCACAATGTTGCTTAAAGGGGCAACGATGAAACTTAAAAGGGCAACAATAACAAGGAGAGCGGATGAAAACAAATACATAGTATGCCCTGTAAAACTTATATAAAAGAATAAAAACATTCTAAATGAAATGTGAAGCTGAAAAGTTGTATATAGTAAATATCAATAAACAAGAGCAACTAAATGTACTACTGCATCGGGTCACCTAACAGGAGCAAGCAATATGAAAAAAGCTACATATCAAAGGAAATCAATATGTTAAGGTTGCTATTACTTTAAACTATAGATGGAATAGAACATTCAATGGGCTTAACCCTAGCAAAGCAATATATGCAACATTATTCACTGTCCTTGGAGTTGACCAATGGGATAGGTTGGTACGCCACTAAGAGTAAAAAAGTATTATCTAAGGTAGCTCTTATATTTAAGAATAGCAGCAATATTACAGTTTTCGTTTAGCCCAGGAAATGAAAAGGCGTCCAGTTGGAGTTGCCATTCGAGCTCACGAGTCTCAACAATGAGAGATTGTGGGCCACCTCTGATATCCATGCTGATATGGTCAATGCCCATGAACAGGAAGCTGTGGCCGCTGTTAAGAATATGTTTTGACAATGCGTTGTCGCTTTTCTTATTGTTGATAGCGTAGATGTGTTGGTATATACGGTCACAGAAGCGTCTATCCGTTTTACCAACATAGAAAGCTGCGCAGCATTGGCAAAAAGCTACATATACTATGGCCTTCGTTTTACAATTAATTTTGTGATTGATGAAATATTTCCTCTCCCCAATGATGAAAGAGTTACCTACTCGCAGGTATCTGCACCATTTGCAACACCCACAAGTAGATGTGCCCTTTATTCTCGTCAAGTGATCACATTTCGTGTTTCTCTGTAAAATATCTTTAAGGTTATTACCCTCCTATACGTGAAGATAGGAGGTAAACCTAGCCTATCGTGTAGCCCCGAATTCATGATAAAAAAACAGTTCTTCCTCATAATGGAACAAATATGCCTTGAGTTTGTGTTGAAGGCAGTAATAAAACTGGCCGAGAAGTCAGGGTCCTTATTGGTGTCCACAACAATAGTATCCTGCCCACAAGATGGGTCCAAAGGCAATGGATCCAATGTGTCTAATGGTCTTCCACTTGGCGAGGGGGGAGATCTAGAGGAGAGAAGAGGTGTAAGAAAACCCTCCAAGCGTTTAGAGGAGACTTCCACAGTCAAATCAATGACCAAGTCTACCGGGTATCCTCTGTTTAAGAAGAAGTCTTTAAGTAAGGCACATTCTTTTTTGAAGGCTTCATCGGTGCTGCACATACGGGCTGCCCTCACTAGTTGTCCCTTCACGATCGACCTCTTCTGTTTCCAAGGGTGACAACTTGAAAAATGCAAGAAGGAATTGCAGTAGGTGGTTTTCCTAAAAATGGAAGAACAAAAATTGTTGTTAGGTCAGATATTTTACAGAGAAAAACCCGATATGTGATCACTTGACGAGAATAAAGGGCACATCTACTTGTGGGTGTTGCAAATGGTGCAGATACCTGCGAGTAGGTAACTCTTTCATCATTTGGGAGAGGAAATATTTCATCAATCACAAAATTAATTGTAAAACGAAGGCCATAGTATACGTAGCTTTTTGCCAATGCTGCGCAGCTTTCTATGTTGGTAAAACAGATAGACGCTTCTGTGACCGTATATACCAACACATCTACGCTATCAACAATAAGAAAAGTGACAACGCATTGTCAAAACATATTCTTAACAACAGCGGCCACAGCTTCCTGTTCATGGGCATTGACCATATCAGCATGGATATCAGAGGTGGCCCACAATCTCTCATTGTTGAGACTCGTGAGCTCGAATGGCAACTCCAACTGGACGCCTTTTCATTTCCTGGGCTAAACAAAAACTGTAATATTGCTGCTATTCTTAAATATAAGAGCTACCTTAGATGATACTTTTTTACTCTTAGTGGCGTACCAACCTATCCCATTGGTCAACTCCAAGGACAGTGAATAATGTTGCATATATTGCTTTGCTAGGGTTAAGCCCATTGAATGTTCTATTCCATCTATAGTTTAAAGTAATAGCAACCTTAACATATTGATTTCCTTTGATATGTAGCTTTTTTCATATTGCTTGCTCCTGTTAGGTGACCCAATGCAGTAGTACATTTAGTTGCTCTTGTTTATTGATATTTACTATATACAACTTTTCAGCTTCACATTTCATTTAGAATGTTTTTATTCTTTTTTATAAGTTTTACAGGGCATACTATGTATTTGTTTTCATCCGCTCTCCTTGTTATTGTTGCCCTTTTAAGTTTCATCGTTGCCCCTTTAAGCAACATTGTGGCGCTTGTGGTGATGTCGTCAACAAGCGCCAGTTACTTTGTTTTAAATGCATTTGGTTTTAATCCTTTCAACTGCTGATGAAGCTTCTGGCTTTCTGGCAGCGAAAACGCTGTTTTGGTCTTGAAATAAATTGCGTTTCTTTTCTTTTACATCGTTCTGGCTGCAGCGGTGTTCCGTTTTTGTTTTCTATAAATAAAGAAGGTAAGAATGCATTAGCTAAACATGTGCTAACCCATGGTATGACACATAAATTTAAGTTTAGAGCATTAGAATTGATTAAGAAATCAGGCAGGTTAAGAAATGTTAAGACTTGCACGGAGGGTCGAGTAGATGGAAGATACGCTTGCAAGCACATAAAATGAGTGGACTGAATGATAGGATGACATTAAAACCTTTTTTATCAGCTAGACCACATGCACATTAGTCACTTTAAATAGAATTTGAATTTTCACAGCTTTATGTGAATGATTTTGACATATGCATACGTATATATTGTTTTTAGTTAGAATGAGCTACACTACATATATTCTTTAATTTTATTTAAATATAAAAATGAGTATTTTTTGTGACATTTATAAATATATGTATTACATTAATATTTATACATTGAATGCACATATGTCTTACAAATGTTTCTTATGATGCATGCTTTATATATGTATATATTTCGAAGAATGTTGTTTATAAAGCATGTCTTTTTGTTGAACCATAGGCCAGAAGGGTTTGAATTGACTATTTATGATTGGCAGTTAATGGTTTTTACTTAGTCTGATGAAACGTGATAACGTGAAAGCGCTCACTGTCTTTATAATCAATTGGACTAAAAGTTCGTATTGTAGGATTATCTGCTTTGGTGTTGCCTTTTTCAGTTATTTTTGGATATATGCACAGCTGTTGCTGTAGAAGAAATGGACAGCTATGGACCTTCCCTACACCAGTCCTGCACATTCCTAGCTACTTTCCCTATTCTCTTTCCCTTTGCATGCCCCATCACCCCTTTTTTCTTTTCTTTTAAAGAAATTAGGGTGGGGGTAAGTGGGATTAAGCCCGTTTACATGGCACTAAGCAATGCCTACACAGATAAATTGCATATATAACAGTTTTTTGTCTTACTGCCTGAAGTTCCTCCTAAGCAAACGGTGTATTGTATTTATCTGTTACCAGGTGCTAGACCCTTAAAACTGCCCTCCTCCAGAAAGGCTGGAAATATAGAAGGACTCCTCAGCTGTAAACTACCTGAAAAAAAGCTCCTGCATAGTCCCTTGGAAATAAATAGACCTGAAAAGGTTTCTACCAACTCTATTTCTGCTTAAATATAATACAGTAGGAAGCCGTACTAGGTCTAAAGCACTCCTAGACGTCCCTACCAAAGCCCTTAAACGCTTAACATTTTAATAGAGGGAAACTCTCCTGGCTCTTTACTCATCATTAATACCCAAATAACTACATAACCTAACTGTTAGTCTAACTGTTAATCAACCTGTAACATTTTTATTTATTGGGCTTTAAGTATTATACACCAGCAAATAAACGCTATGTAAAGGGCTAAAACCTAAGATAAAAGGTAGAATTAGAAAATAAATTCATCTTAATTGTGAAATTCTACTTGTGTAGCACACAGACCCCAAGTACCACCAAAGTCCTTACTGATCAACTTAGATATAGGCAGCTAAGGAACGATAAAAAATTATGACGACTGACAAAAAAAAGAATATTATTGCCACTTACAACAGAGACACCAAAATAAGCCCCAAAAATTTTGGGCCGGCATAAATAAACATCTTCACTCAGGACAATTCACCACCCCTACCCCCTCAACTTCTAATGACAAACCACCAGATGAGGTTGCCAATAACTTCAATAGTTTCTTTACAGAAACTATTCAGCATCTAGCTAGTAAACTATCCCACAGCTGTCCAAACCCATTTACTACAACATCCAGTGCCCAAATTACCATCAACTTTCAACCAGTCCCAACATCATTTATCGGAAAACTAATTAAAAAAATTAAAGCCAATTACCTTATCTGCAGATCTACTCCCAGCAGAGTATTTACAAAAAGCAGCCGACGTAGCATACCCAATATCCATACTGATCAATAGAACCATATTTGAAGCTTCCATCCCCTCCATCTGGAAGATATCCCATGTTATCCCACTCCATAAAGGAGGCAGCTTCACTGAGCTCTGAAATTACAGACCCATAGCCATCCTGTCTCCACTTTCCAAAATTATGGAAAAATGTATACACAGACAACTCCTGAATCATCTTATGAGCAAACGCCTGTCAAACTCTCAACATGGGTTTAGACCATACCATAGTATCTTCACTGTCCTCTCCTTCACCAATGTCATAAATCAAAACTGAAACAATAATAAACTTTCCTCTGCCATCTTTTTAGACCTTTCCAAGGCCTTCGACATGGTAAACCACAAACTACTTATACAAATACTGAAATCCATTTCCCTAGACTCCCAAGCTACTCAGTGGTTCCAATCGCACCTGAGTGGTAGGCAACAGGCAGTCCTATGGAAGGATAACCTATCCACCCTTTTACCTACCACTCTAGGAGTCCCCCAGGGCTCAATCTTAGGAAATCTCTTATTTTCTATATTTATTAACGATCTGCACAAGGCCGTCCCAGATGCTACCTGTATTCAATACCCTGATGACTCGACTCTTGTATGCTCACCCACATCCCCAACTGAGTTGCAGTCTTTATCCCAAAATGTTTTTAATACAGTTGAAAATTGGCTTCTTAATCGCCTGCTCATGTTAAATCCAAACAAATCTAAGTTGCTACTGTTCTCCCCATCTCAAAGGTCCACTGGACCAACCTTCAACATAACATCTAACAATGGCACCATTATTTCTCCAGATTCCTCGACCAAGCTTCTAGGTGTAATAGTTGACAATAACCTTAAATTTGACTTTTATATTAACCATACAGTTAAAGTTAATAAAAAAACTTTCTCTCTACAAGATTAAACCCTTCCTAACTCCCCTAGCTAGAACTCTTATTGCCCGCACTCACCTACTTTGTTCCCTTTTATATGCCTCCCCCATATTCACTAACTTGAGTAAAACTGACTTGAACAAATATGCTAGCTGCTATAATCACACTTGCCACTGGTACAGCCTATAGAACCCACCACTGTCTCAACCTTAATCAACCTGGGTGGATTGAACTACTTGATCTACTTGGTCAACCAAATATTTGTTGCCCATAAGACTCTCTACCAGCCCGAGCACACTCCTGTTCATAAAAGCCTTATCACATCCTACCAGAACCTCAGGTCTCTCAGATCCGCCAACAAAAAGGTAACACTTTCAAATCTAACAACTCGGCTGGGGAGGCTCTGTTCGCCAACTCTGTTGGCAAAACATGGAACACACTTCCTGCTGAGCTAGCAGCAGAGCCCTCATTATCCCAGTTCAAGAAAATCTTATACAATTCTTTAAAACATGATGGCTATGTCCTTGCTTTACCCCTGGCTAACCCCACCCACCTCAACTGTGCACCTGTTTCAGGACTTCTTGCCTCAAAGTGACTATGTCTTACTTATTTAGTTATTTGGTTAATAATCCAGTACCTCTGTATTAAATTGCGGAGCCGATTTGATGTTAAATCCTAATAAAAGAATATTTGTATGGAAGTTGTAAAAAGTTATATGTATATATTGATAAAGTCTTTGTAATATGTATGTAGTATATAGCATGAAGCTTTTCTCCCCAGGCCTCTGCTGAAAATGGACATGTATCCAGCTGGACGAAATAAATAAATTAAACACTTTGAAGGCTAAATGTCTGTAAGCACATTTAACTGGAAGTTAGCATTACTTACCACCATGCAAACCCGCTTACAACTGCTTAAAAGTGCCTTAATCACTCTGTATCCAACAGCCCTTGTTCTGCCCAGCAACAAAATAATCAGCCCTTGCAAGTCTTGAACCCAGGACCCTGCACACCATAGCCACAGACATTTACCAGTAAGCCATCTGAGCTGTAGACATCTCTGATGTTTTTTTCAAACATATCATGCAGCACAGTCATTCAACACTAGGGGAAATGTATTTATATTTGTATATGTCTGTGTGTGTCTGTATAGACACACACATATATATATCTATATATATATATATATATATATATATATCTATATATATATATATATATCTATCTATATATATATATCTATCTATATATATATATATATATATCTATATATATATCTATATATATCTATATATCTATATATCTATATATATCTATATATCTCTCTATCTTCGAGTACATCCAGAGAAAGGAAAATAAAATTTCCTTTAAACTGCTAGCAGGGGGCTATGCCCCCCCCCTGCACCCCCACACCCCCCGTAGTTTTAATATACCAACTCTGAGATTGCACTACATTGTAGGAATGGAAATCTTTCCATTTTGCTCTATAGTGAGATGCCGGGCTGTGGCATTATTTCATTTATTTATTTTTATTTATTTAAATTTGTTGACCGGGAGTGTCCAACTGGACGTGGGTCCATTTTCAGCGGAGGCCCGGGGAGGAAAGCTCCACAGTAAAATAAATGGACAGTAGTTGCATTGGATTACATAGCGATTAACAATTCAACATAGAAATTACTTACAACATATTTACAGATGAAGAATATAGTACATCAGTAGACAACTAGAATCTTTATCTGTGAAGTACATAACAGGCATTAACAAATGTAACAACGAAGTTCCTGCTGTATAATAAGTACTAGGCTTATGAGCATCTGAGCTTGCTATCATCAAGGTAGTTAGTGGAGGTGAAAGAAAGGTAGTAGTTGGATGGGGTGGATGATATTAGAGTGGGAGTTGCAAGGGCATAGCCAGCATGTTTTTAGGTGTGCTTTTAATAAAGTTTTGAAGTTGGTGCATGATGGTACGGAGGTAATTGTGGGTGGGAGTGAGTTCCATAATTTGGCTATGGTGCAAGAGAATAGTGCTTCACCAGCAGAGTTATTGGCTTTAGTGATCTGCAAGTGATTTTTGTTTCTGGATCTTAGTGGTCTGGTGGTGCGATAGGGTTGGAATTATGGAATTTCGGCATTGTGAATGGGACCCATATATATATATATATATATATATATATATATATATATATATATATATATATATAATATGTTCATGTCATTCCATCGACAAGCGGAAGATCGACGGTCACTCCACCGACACATGAAATAATCGAAACCACAAACACGGACATTTAACAGGTAAGAGGTTTAATTTCGCTAATCATGCCTACCATGTTTTAGTAAGTGTGGCAGTGTTATGCATGTGTGGTAGGCATGATTAGCAAAATGTAAACCTCTTACCTGTTAAATGTCCGTGTTTGCGGTTTCGATTATTTCATGTGTCGGTGGAGTGACTGTCGCACTTCCGCTTGTCGATGGAATGACATGAACCCATATATATATATATATATATATATATATATATATATATATATATATATATATATATATATATATATATAGTACACCAAACTCCCAGATGTGAATGTAGAAATGAAAAATAAAAATAAATCCCAAGGAGCCAGAAACCTTCGTAGCGTCTAAGCACAACTGCTACCACTTCAATATGTGAGTTACCAATATGGATCCTTCACAAAGTTCTTATTGATGTTATTCCTCCAGGTACACTGAAGAAGCGGTGATAAGTCGTCCCGAAAGCATCATGAAGCGGTGATAAGTCCTTGAAAAGCGCTTATGATTTTTAACTAATAAATGAACAAGTTTTATGATACTACAGTTTACTCATTTGTTCCAAGCATTGAACTGTTGGAGTACTTGGTTCTTGTTTTTGTTTCTGCTTTGCCTTTGCTGTGCCTGGAGATATATATATATATATATATATATATATATATATAGACCCAGCAACAGTCCACAACCGTTGTTGCATATTAAAACTGTAGGAACCACAGGGTCGAAAATAATACTGCTATATTTAGTCCACAATAATAAAAGCAGCATCAGTGGTAATTTCCCAACGTCAAACCAACAATTTCCCAACGTTAAACAAGCATACCGGTTTCACCACATAGGCATCATCAGTGCTACATAATCCCAGAGGTCTCTCCATCAAGCCTTTAAATACAAATACTGTTGGTTAAATTTAAAGTGACCTCATATAAAATGCACATAACACAAGCATATAGACTCCAAAAAGGAGACCTATATATGTAAATATGTATGTATGTATGTATGTATATATATATATATAAACATATATATATATATATATATATATATATATATATATAATCTATATGTACATATATACAAAAAAATATATAAAAAATTAAGGAATGAGAATAATATGAAATGAGAAATCTGAAAAAATATATGTATATACACACACACACACATTCAAATGCAACAGCATTATATTCCAAAGGAGAAAGAAATATATACCCACACATACATATATATACTCTACTATTTTCTATGTTTTCAACATATGCATGCCAACACCTATATATATATATATATATAATATATATATATATATATATATAATCTATATATAATCTATATATCTATATATCTATATATCTATATATCTATATATAAATCCAGGCCTGCTTAATCTAGCTTTGTTTGTATGCGTGTTATTTGTTTGCCTGTTATTTCTATTCCACCTAAAACGCGGCTTTTCAGCACTTCTGTGGATCCCTAGTGATATCTGCATTGCTTACTGTACTTATTTCCTTGTTTCACTTGAAAGAAAGTTACTGTTTGTCATTTTTGCATTTAAGTTACCTGTAACACATTGCATTTAAGTTACCTGGCACTTGCTCACTAAAGCAATTATATAAGTCAGCACTAAAAAATTAAAAGCACTACACCCTCACAAACTCCCCTTGAGTACCTTGTTCCCCATTGGCCCTTTTTTTCAATTATAAAGGAATTCCCAATACTATTCTAGCATGTCCAAAGGTCAGTCGTCTATCTCCTCTCCGGTCCAGCTGGTGAATCTGGGAATCTTGAGGCAATGTTACAACTGCCTCATGTACACAGACAACCCTCTCCTCCTCCCAACAAATTCCAACACATGAGAGATGCAACCATATAGCCAAACTGGAGGCTAAGCTCTCTCAACTCAGTACTGGCGTAACCAGTCAGGAGGAGGAGGAAACCACACTCACTACAATTCCAGTTTCACACAGACCTACCACGACAGCAAACCAAACACATAAACACACAAAACATACTCGGAGGCTCTAAATAAAAATCTGCCTAAGCAGCAGAGACCTACAAAGCAGACACCTAAGCAACCGCTACCCCAAAACAAAACCTGTGCAACACATAGTTCACAAAGCCAGTATGCCGAACAGTCACAGCCCTTAAGGCTAAACAACACACCTGATACACTTGTAATAGGTGACTCTATCGTCAGGCACACTGACGTCCCGCTCACCAAGCTGAACAAGGAGAAGGTCACGGTGAGCTGCCTGTCGGGCGCTAGGATCCGCCACATAACACAAGCACTCGGGTCACTCCAAGGCAAGTACAAATATGACTTTGTCATTGTCCATGCTGGTGTGAATGACCTGAGACGTACCTCCCTGGTCTACATGAAAAGAGACATAGAGGAGCTCTCTGAGCATGTAGCCCAGGCCGGTATGACCCTGACCTTGAGTAGCATCTTACCCTCACCAAGAATGATGCCACAATATGAAGACAAGATGATCAATTTCAACAATTGGCTTAAGTATTGGTGTCATTCAAAGGGGATCCAATGCCTGTCAGCCTGGGATGACATGCTCGACAAGCCACAATGCTTCGCTAGGGACGGCTTGCACCTGTCACCCCTGGGCTTTCGGATATTGGCGAAGGCTCTTGCTACCCCCATAGTGTCTTTTTTAGGCAAGGCTCAAAAGACAAGCCCACCTCCATAGGTATCACAAGGGAGTAATGCTACTCCACGCCAGAAATCTAAACCTCAAGATGCATGCACTCGAAACTCTCCTTAGCATGGAGAACATTAATATCTGTGCAGTAACAGAAACCTGGTTCAAGGCTCCCAAGAGCACCCCAGCACTACCAGGTTATACTTCGTACCATGCTTTTCGGCCCCAAAACTTGGACCGAACCACAAAAGGAGGGGGAATATCAATATTCATCAGATACCCACACCTCCAAGTTGGTGGCACAGCACGAAGCATCCTAGACTATCCATGTGCAACTAACAGTGGGTAAAACTGCCTTCCAGTTTATAGATTGCTACAGATCACCCTCCCAAACCCAGGAACCCCACTCTGCCTTCCTGAGAACACTGGAAAATATGAAGGTCTCCCCAAACACCATTATATTGGGTGACTTCAACTACCCAAACATAGACTGGGAGCATTACTCTAGCTCCAGCACCCTTGCCCAAAGGTTCCTAGAATTTATAAACTCAAATGCTGTGAACAACTTGTTACCACTCCCACAAGAGGGGAAAACATACTGGACCTGATCATCACCAACATGGGGACTCTATGATGCAGACCAGAAGTGTATCCCTCACTGGTAAGATCAGACCATAAACTAATCTCCCTGGATATTCACATCCTGACCCCACCCCCTGCCCAGAAAACCACAGTGAAAAACTTCTCTAAAGCAAATTTCACACTCCTCAAAATCGAGGTGGAATCCTTCAAAGCACACGGGTCTGTGGAAAATACGGCCCAGACCGCAAAATCCTTTATAAATGCATTCTATGAACACCTTCAGGAATGCATGGATCATGCAATCCCAAATAAAACCAAGACCCAATCCTCCCAAGGCAGACGTCCTGTCTGGTGGACCCCAGCCATAAACAAACTATACAATAGAAGGAGGAAGCTACTACATGATAGAGCAAAGTCCCAAAAAGGGAAGGCATCTCTGATCAGTATTAGCAAAAAACTACGGGCACTCCTAAAATCATCTAAGGCCAGCTTCAAGAGACAAATTGCACAGGACACCAAGGATAATCGCAAGGCTTTCTTTAGTTATGTTAGAAACCACCTGGGTGAGAATTCCCAGATATGCTCAGAATTAGCCCAAAATGAAAAAAAATGCACCGAACCCACAGACATTGCCAACATCCTAGCTGACAGGTTCAGCGCAACCCCCCCCCCACCAAAAGGGCAAATATCTATCCCAGCAGAGTGCTGCCCCCCTGACATCTCAGATGCTCAGGTAAGAGCTGCCCTCTCCAAAGCAAAAAACACAGCATCAATGGGACCAGACAGTGTCCCGGGCTGCGTCCTACATGGACTCCAAGAAGAGCTAAACCCAAACATAAAACTACTGTTCAGTCTCAGCCTTACTACAGGATATGTACCCAAAGAGTGGCGTACAGCAACAGTGGTACCTCTCCACAAAGGTGGTGCCTCAACGGATCCTGGAAACTATCGCCCCATAAGCCTGACTAGCTTGGTCTGCAAAGCTATGGAAAGGATCATCATGGACCTCATAAATAAAGATATTGGGGACCTACAGACACTGGATCCTACCCAGTTCGGCTTTAAGGGCAGATCCTGCCTCTTAAACCTGGTCGATTTCTTTGAAACAGTCACCAATGCCATTGACGAAGGGAAGGTGGTCCACACAGCATATCTGGACCTCGCAAAAGCCTTCGATACAATACCCCACTCTGGCATTATAGATTAGCTCACCAGCTTAAATATAAACCCCTATGTCAATAGATGGGTTGCAAACTGGCTCAAGGACAGAACCCACATGGTTAGAATTGCTGGAGCCATGTCAGACTCCAAACCAGTTACAAGTGGCATCCCACAAGGCTCAGTCCTGGGACCTCTCTTGTTCGGTATATATTTTCTCAGAGGTACAGGCCAACACGGAAGGACTGTGGCTGACCAAGTTCGCAGATGACTGCAAACTGGGTGCCATAATCGACTCTCCAGCTGACACAAGCATCCTACAAAACGGCCTCATAGAAACAGACAACTGGTGCCAGAGCCATGGCCTCAAGCTAAATGCCAAAAAGTATATAGTCATCCCCTTTGGCAAAAACAAAGTGCCCACAAATTACCACATAGGTGGTAATCCATTAAGTACGGAAGAAGTAATTAGGGACCTGGGGACCCAAGTTGATAGCAATCTCTCATTTGACAACCACGTGGCCAAAGTGGTTAGAAAAACATTTTATATAGCCCACCTAATCATGAAGGGATTCACATCTAGATCGGGAGAGGTCATCGTGCCATCCCTCATCAGGCCCATAATTGAGTACAATGCCCCTTTTGGGATGTACCTTACCAGACACCTGCAGCAACTGGAAAGACCCCAAAAGTACCTCACCAAGAGAATCAAAGGGCTCAAACAGATGCCATATGCTGCCCGGTTAAAGAAACTCCAGCTCTACTCAGTGGCATACCGCCTGCTCAGAGGCTATCTGTGCCTGATGTATAAAGCCATGTCCAACCCGGAATTAATGGACATGCTGCACTTCAGAAAATCCAAATCCCATCGATCTACGCGCTAGAGAGACTTGAACCTCAGCACTGAAATAAATAGAACATGCTGGAGGGACAGATTCCTAACCCAGAGGCTCCCTTCACTCTGGAATAAAATCCCAGTCCAGGTTAGGCAGAGTCCCTCATTGACTCTCTTCAAGAGGAATCTTGATGAGTGGATGGGAGATCATAGGTTTACCCCAGGTATCACTTCTGTGTCACTGTTAACAGAGACCCAGTATACTAACCTCGAAAAAGGGCATAGAAAAATTAATTTAAAATGGGTGGCAAAAGCCAAACACACTCTGGCTAGGCTTATAAATTCCCTAGGGCAAATAGCCTAGTATGAACCTCTATATACACACATACATACATACACACATATACATGGATGTATACATATGTATATATATATATATATATATATATATATATATATATATATATAGATAGATATATAGAGATAGAGATAGATATATATATATATAGATATATATAGTGTGTATATATATAGATATATATATATATATATATATATAGATATAGATATATATGTATGTGTGCACACACACACACACACACACACACACACACACACACACATACATATAAACATGTACACAAATATCACCTTTTAGAATGAAAGATAGCAGCTTCCACATATATATCACTAATCATTTCCATCATTATACATTCTCATTTACTGCCATTATAAACCTGGCCTAAATAAAAATTTATAAAGTGCTCCTAACCTATACTACTCATATGCTTCCGTTATTGATATTTTGTCATAACCCCTATGTGAAAATCTCATTTCCATTTCTTTTGCCTCATTTTCAAAGTCTTGTTGGTTACTACACAACCGTCTCAACCTCATAAACTGTCCCCTAGGGATGTCCGTGATCACATGTGCAGGGTGGCAACTCCTTGCTTCCAATATTGAATTTTTGGAAAAAGGCTTGTTGCCATAGTTCCATCCAATAACTTAGTAACATTTACATCCAAAAAATCAATATTGAATTGGGGCTTTACTTGTGAATTTAATATTGAATTAATTTCTATTCAAATATACCACAAATTCATACTATTTTTCAGTGGTTCCCACCCATATGCACCAACAATCATCAAGGTACCTACACCACATATTCATATGTTTGTACTCATTTGCTTCTGTATAAATTAATTTGTCTTCAAAATAACCCATAAATAAATCTGCGCATATGGGTGCAAAATTCGTACCCATGGCGGTACCCTTGATTTGCAAAAAACACTCAGTCGTATACATGAAGGCATTATGTTCCAAAACCAAACCTAACATTTTAAGTATGAATTCAGTTTGAGTCCTATTAAATAATACAGAAACATCAGTCCAGTATTTAACTGCAGCTAAACCACCCTTATGCGGGATGCTAGTATATAGCGATTGGACATCCAAGGTACATAAATAAGCACATGTAGGAACTTGTATATCATTGATTAATTTCAAAAACTCAGTGCTATCTTTAATTCCTTATCTGATAGATGATAACAAAGGTTTTAATCTAGCCTCTAAATATTTGGACAAAGGTTCAAACAATGACCCCCTACTTGAGACAATAGGTCTTCCCGGTGGATTCAGTATAGTTTTATGAATCTTGGGCAGTATGTAAAATGTCGGTGATTCTGGATCAACCACTTTCAACTGCTCACATAATTCACTAGTAATCCACCCATTTTCTACAGCCTTATCCAAAAATGCATCAATAAAAGATTTAAAGCCCCATCCAGGGTCAAAAGGTAATCTCATAAGAGATGGAATAATTCAACTGTCTCATCACTTCCTTGTCATATTCCAAAGATTCCCAAAGCACAATAGCCCCCACCTGATCATCCTTATGTAATATCATTGCTGGAGCCTTCCTGTGTCCTGACAGAGTGCTCTTCAAACTATCTGGAGATATACAGAGCTGAGTATATATTTTTCTGGCACTTCAGAGTTGTGTGCTGGTAATTGTTGTTTGACTAATTTTATATCATTGCTGGCTGACTTCAGAGAGTTGTGCACTGTTATTTTTGCTTCACTGTATAGTTTTTCAGATCTCTGCTGTAGGTGTTGGTTTTCCCATACCCACCCTCCCTATTCCTGTCTTGTTTAAATTTGGAGGCTTTTGCAGTTGCCCGCCCCCACTGTAGGTTTGATCTGGGGCACTCCCCCCAGTCCCATCTCTTTACCTCCTCATTCTACCTAATAGACTCCTTCTGCACTTGTTTTTAGTCATTTTTAATTTAATTGCATTTTTTAAACTGTTTGGTCTAACATTGCTACATACTCAAGTGTGCTAGCTTGCACTGCATTTGAATTGTTTTTACTGCTGTTTATATGTATATGTGGAGATATATATATAATATACTTTTCCTGTAAGTAGTGTAGTCCAGATTCAGATCTGCTGTATCCAGGACTTTATGTAAGCTTCTGAGCCCCCCCAAGCTTTCTGTGTTGGAGGGAAGTCTTATCAGTGGGAGTGGTAAGCACAAGGTAACCTATAAGGAGTGGTTCTGGCCCAGAAATTGTAGTTCTTGGCCATTTGGGCAGTTTTTCCATCTCTCTCATCTTTCTGATTTAAAAGCCCGCATTTGCACTCCCCCCCCCCCCCTTTCCTGTAACTAGTTTAGTCCAGATACATATTCTTAGTTTTAGCACTTGCATTTGCTTATTCATGATCAGCACTTGTTCAGAACTTGTAAGCACTAAATAACCTACTAATTACTACAGCACTCAACCTTTCTC